>NW_010190037.1:113972-183315 GCF_000695765.1 Mesitornis unicolor
CTGTGTGCTGAACAGAAGAGGTGCAGGAGCTGGGCTCTCTGCCACGCGTGTGATGCTCTCTTCTGTTCTCCGCAGTTACAGGAAGGCTACGCTGACAGCTGTGCAAGCCAGCCCAGGAAGCCCTTTTAGAACATGTACATTCATTTCTTCCCATGACCAACCCCACAGTAGGGGTAACTCTCCCAAATACTCTCATGTAATGACAAGTGTGATGTCGACCTAGCAGCAAGGCCAGTGAGCTCCCATCTGTCCTTCCCACACACAGATCTGAAGTGAAATTCTGGAGGAGTTAGAAGGGCTGTCCAGCTGCCCTCTGAGCAACTGATGCAGAAGAAAAACCTGGATAGAGACTTTTCATTCATAGCTGTGCATGGCCATTTTTGGATGTACCTGTGACATTTATTCCATCTGAGCGCTGACACCACACTGTGCGTACGTTGTCTTGCCAAAGGCTGGTTTTCCACAGGTAGTCGTAACACTTCCCTCCTGCAATATCAACACCAGTTACTCTTCACCTTGTAACAGAACCAGAATAAACTCTTCAACAGGAGGAAGCAGTGCCGTGGCCACAATACCTGAGCAAGGCCGTGTTTCCATTGCTTGTCCGGAGCAGCTCTCCTGGTTCTCAGGAGACTGAACGATAAACGCCCTGGATCGGGACTGGCGACCTGTTGTCTCGAAGCTCCTGCCATTAATGCAGGTAAGCTCACAGGAGCTCCACTCCGACCACTCTGTCAGGTGGCAGTCACCTGCATGGTGAGAGAATAAATCACAGGATTTCAAAAGGAATCAGCCTTAAAGGAAAAGGATAACATAAGCATACAGCAACTGTAATAGTGAAATACCCCCAGTTTACCACCCAGTGGTATGTATTATTCAGATTTTCTGCTTCATGGGGAATCTCATTTCCTCAAAAAAGAAAACAAAACAAAAAAAGAAAAGGAAGTATTTTTCAGGTGACCTAGAAACAGCAGTCTGAGCATTTACCTGATCTACTGAAGTACAAACTCTTACTATGGTGACTGACAGTACTCAGAGCTATGGGAGCAGCTCCATCTCGGACAGCTATCACAAGCAGAAATGCACCCGGGCTGTCCGAAGGCTTTACCTGGGCAAGGCACAGAGCACGGTAACTGCAGCACACTCTCTTTCGCTGGCAGCTCACCACATAACGCCTTTTCTACTGGTTTGTAGGTAGCAGAAACAGATGCATCGTGCACTACACATGTGAGGTTGCGGACTTGCAATCCATCTCCACACTGTCCACCCTATGAAATGATAACAGAGACACAGAGTGCTGATGTTAGCAGATGACAGAAGAAATACAGTTGATTCCACCTAAAAAGACTTTAAAGAGACAAATTTGGTCCTTGAACTGCAACAGTATCCTCAGCTATGGGAAGACAGATGGAGATCTCTGTACACATCTCCACAGAAGCTCTGAGGCAGGGGCAGAGTCACAGAAAAGCATGCTGTACCCAAAGCAGGAGAAGAGGTGGGTACCACAGAAGATGAATACTGTCTTTGGGGTCAGCCCTTCATGCCCTTTACTAGAGCTAGTGAATTTAATGACTCTTATTTAGTGCCTAGTTACATGAACACAGAAATTTTTGGCTTCTCTAAAGAGGCCAAGAGCAGAGGTTGTCCATAAGGAATGGACATTTTCACTCACCTTCTTTGACAATAACAGCCCAACAAGAACACTTACATGGTTTAAACCCTGCAACAGCAAAAATCCTCCAGCCTTAAAATCCTTAACCAGACTGCAAGGGTTACTGCACACTAGGCTGTGTAATTTCTTAACAGGAGCCGCTGGTTCTGCAGTATATAGATTACCAAGTCATGGCACATCCTCTACCAAAACATCACCCAAAGTCAGCCATCGCCTGTTCATGTTGAACCCCATTTGAACAAGCAATAGGAGGCTCCATCTGGGCCACTCCACACTCATCAGCCCAGTTCTGAAATACTTGGCCATACACCAAGCCACGTGCTGAAGACGACTTCCTTTAAGAGAAAATCAATACTGTCTGGCTGAAGCGATGATCAAGGGCCGAGGATGCTGGAAGGACTGAAGCACTGAGGCTGTTTTTAGAGGCTGGGGTTGTTTCATCGTCATCTGAAAAAGCAGAGCCGCGATGATGTTTGAGGTGCGCACCTTTGACCCTGCGAGATGCTTTATGAACATGTGCCTGAAGCCATGCAGAAACGGCCCTTTACAAAATTCAGTAAATAAAACTCCAGAAGAAAGATGAAACACTGCTTCTACATAACCAGGGGAAGTGCTCCCTTGGTGGATACTTTTAAAACGGACTTCATCTGCAGGACAGAACAGTCCCGACCGAGCGCATTCATTGCGCTCTCCCGCATACCTCTGGTAGCTTTCCCATGCTTCCATTCCTTCTCTTGCAGGCCCACAACAAAATGGAAATAAGAGCATAACTCGCTGGATTTAGAGCAGTTGCTAATCGAAAGCATCTGGGAGAAGTATTAGTGCAGATTTACTGTATGCAGCCAGATTTCAAGTTTTTAACACCGTGTTTCACTTTCGCCGGTGTGTAACTTACTGTTCTAAATTACCGTTTCACCACTGAAACCTCCATTGCGGTCTGAGAGTAATGGTGTGTGAGTAACTCATGCAGCTGTCAATTGGGTTACAGCTCCTAGAAATGGCTGGTGGAGACAGAAGATGATATGGAGAAAATTCTTGAGGAAAAATTCTCTGGCACTAATCAAACTGCAGTGTTTTTCCAGCTCTGAGTGGCTCAAGGCACAACTAAAGATTACTGGAATGTACAAAAAAATGTTTTAGAAAAGATACTTCTTCTGTAAACAACATGTAAGTAATTATATACATATCAATATATAAATAGTTCTATGAATACTGAGATATAAATATAAATAATAGGGGAGAAAAAAATTTGGTGTTGCAGTCTCCACTGTAAAAGTCCACATGTAACATTCTTCATTCTTCCATCATGCAATATTGGAAATACATTCATATTTTCCAATGTTTAGAATAAAAATTATAAGAAACCATGGACTCTCAAACAATTCCAATGATTTAGGTTCACATTCTAACAGTGCCTTCCATTTGCCTCCTTCCTTTCAAGACCAGCAGCGTGTTTTTACAATCAATTGAGCACGCTTAAAAGATGAAATGCTGTCCTGTCATTTATGGAGGGAGATGGGTTTTGGTATATTTGGCAAGGTCATAAGCAATGCAGGAACACGGCATTAACTTCCTTATAATCTTAAAAATTATTCATGTCCCCACAATTATACATTTGGAGATGTAATTAATAGGTGTGGAACCAGAGGAAGGTCGCTGCAGTAATGGCACGCTGAGGATGCAGGGAATAGCTCTTCATCAGAGGAGAGCTGCCACGGAGATGATCACATATTCAAAACTCGGGAGATCAAATCTGTATTGTAAATGCTCTTTGGAAGATGTGACCATCTGAGGTTTGCTGAGAACTAGGATTTGCCTCCTGAGTCACGAGCTCCTGGCAGGAAACATGTGGGGATTTGACTTACAGAGGGGACTCCCCCCATTTGGCTCCAAAGATTTCTATACCAACCACTATGGAGGATGCAGAACCCACCCTGGGTCCCCTAAATACAGCCTGGAGGTACAGGCCCCACCTGCATGGAGCCTCGACCTCTCTTCCCTCTCTCTCTCTTCCCCCACCCTCTGCCCTTTGGACAGCCAGGTAGGTACCTCTTGAATTGACCAACATGCTAACAGCATCCACACAAACCTTGTCTACCATCACCCTCCGATACTTTCCACACATAACACACTGATAAGACAAGGGATATGAGTCCTAATGGGATGCTTTGCCCTCTAAGAAAAGTTTTCCCTTCTCAGCTTTTACTGGGGTTCACGTCTGTTCACAATTATTTTAGGTAAAGAGTTGATTGGGCAACGCTTTCTCAGGTTGATGAGCATTTAATCAGGTAAAAGTTTTCTCTAATGAGGAATCGTCGCATGATCACATTTAAGGGAGTACTTTTAAAACACGTTAGAAAGGAAGAGTTCTTGGTCTTCTTATGAGTGTTAGGCAGCTAGTGCTTGAAAATGTCTAGCTACCTCATTTATATTCCTTTAATGGAAAAATTATGAACAGTGTCAGCCACTGCTAATTATTTTTTTTTTTTGCTAATCAGGGTAAATCACTTCAAGTCCAGTAGGAAAATGATTAATGGAATGTAACCCTTTAAGACAGATGTATGGACCATTTCCCAAGTCCTGCATCCCTCTGAATGCAGCAGAAGGGAGGTGTGCCCCTGACATGGAATTACCTGGAGAGCAACACACCTATGTCCGTGCTGTGCAAATCAGCAATACAGAACCCCTAATTATTCACATGAAGTCAATGTAGCATAAAATAGTCCTTCTACAATTAAGAAATGCAGTCTCAGTTATCTCAAAACACAAGGAAAAATATTTTAGCCTTGTAATTAATTGTCCTGTTTATATTATTTCAGGAAGACACTTTCACAATATGCATTTTGGTCTTAGCATAGGATGTATTCACCTTATTTCACAAAGCACCCTTGAAAACAGGACTTGTGAATGCTTTCTTTAGAAAATAAGCTTAAGCTTCTTTTCAAGTATAGCGCAGGAATAAATCACCCTGTATTTATGAACTACATTTAATTCCTAAGCACCTCATTAAAGAGAGCTGAAGGGGAATAAAATGGCTCCTCTCCAAAACAAAGCAAAGGGCAGAGAAACTACATCACGGTAATTTAAGGAGGGAAGCAGGCTCTATCTCATGGAAAGCACGGGATGGTATCTGGGTTAGGGACGGCTGTGATTACTTGCCCTGAGCTGAAATTTAGCTGTGTTCTGGATGCGCACACTTTTAATCTGCACGAGGTGTTATTTATCTGGAGTATGCCAAGGCGTTAATTCAGCTTCCCTACTAATTCTTATATCTGCTACGTTAGCTCCTACAGCTGAAGGTCTCTTTCCTAATGTTTAACAGAATTTGCTTGCTTTAGCTGGTCAAAATATCAGCTGATGTTATCATTTTGTTATATTTATGCTATACCTAAATAAATACTGAGTGCAGCACACACAAGGACCACATTCACATTCTTGGTTGCAATCAGTTGTTGAACATTATACAAAATACAAATATATTTCTGTTTCTCTGGTCTTGGACTGTCCAGAGACCGTCACACTCCAGATTTCATCTGTGAAAACCTGGGAAATTCTGGGTATCTATTCTGCCACCCACAGCATTCGCCACACGTCCACCTACCGCATCTAGAAACCAAGCAGGTATTCGAGGTGTTTGCAGTGTGGTAGAGGGCAAGGCAGAAAACCCAGGGGATGTGTCTTTATTCACAATATCGGCTTCAACCTCCTACATGGTATCATGTGGAGAAGCAGCTACAGATCCACGCAGAAATCCTGTCCCCTGGGACCAGACAGGGCCGTTTCCCACCCCAACCACACTGCTCCCACCAGCATCTCCAAAAAACTGGCTTTAAGCAGCCTGAGGACTTCACTCTGCCCAAGAAACTTCAGTGTGAAAAATTCACCCCTGCTTAAACTGGGTTACTGACTAATACCTTATAATATTGGAAATGTGACCTAACAGATAAGGAGAGGAGAAATAACAGAGAGGGGAAAAAGAAGTCAATTCTAGCCCGATGCAAATCACTGGCAGTGAAAAAATGACGGCTCCGGTGCTGAGCAGAGGCGCTGAGCATAGGTACAGCACATGGCAACTGAATCCAGCCATTTTTAGATCATTAATAAGACAGCCAGGCTAAGGAGAAAGTGGAAACCAGCACTTCATACAGTAACTCACATTATTGTACCAGGGACCTTGTGGGAAAGACCTCCTATACTGTACTTTAAAAAAAGAAAAAGGTAAAAAATGCTTTAAAAGACTAAGCTCTCTTGAAATGTAGTGCATCTGTTTTCTTGTTAGAGCTATTTTATATAATTAAATCATAGGTCACCACGACTATCCCCACCCAAGCACATTTACTCCATAAAACTCCTTTACTACCCCTATAAGCTGGTGGTACTTGAACCCGTACTGCTATAAATCGCTGCTGATGGCTGGAAGATGAGGCGCAGAGGTTTACTGCTCCCTGCTTTCCTACAGATCACACCAAGCACCTTCAACAGCTGTAGAGACCCCTCCGACCCACGACCGGCGGCCTCAATCCATCCTGCCATGTAATGATGATTTTTGTCATTGACCCCGACCATGAAGAGCCCTTGGGGAGGGCTGGAGAAAGGCGTACCTGGAGCGTGCAGGGAGACCACGGGCCCAGCAGCCAGCTGTAGCAGGGCTTCACCGGGCAGCTGCGGTGCTGGGTGAGCTGCTCCGGGCAGGGCCTGCCCTCACCCGCTGCCCGCAGGACCACCGAGCGCCCACGCACCATCTGGCCTAGGCGAGGGGAGAAGACAGGACACGGTGAGGAACACCCCGAGGAGTAGGGAATGCAGACTGGGTCATTTATCATGACTCCCAGTTCATTTTCACCACTAAAATCTGTTAACAAAAGCAATTAATCGAGAAGACCATTTGGATAATATGGATGCAATGATTCAGTCTAAGCGATGCAGTCACTGATATTCTTACACGCAATTTTGTATGTTTTCCAAATATATTATTTGTTGATGCAACGCATTTAAATACTTGACTAAATCCTGATTATTAAATATGACAAGAACATAATTCCTGTGGCAGCATCATTTCCAGCGTTGCACATTCAATATGTTTCCAGAGATTTTTAACAAATGAAATTTTCCTTTTATGACCAATTATGTGCATCTAATTTGAAAACTGCAAACACTCTGGTGGCTATTACCGTCCATAACCACTTCTGCCATTTCCATTAAAATCCTATTTATTATTGGTGAAAACTTCTTCAGCCACTGAACAGAAAAAGCAATTATGTTACTACTTTTGAAATAATAAAACTGAATATATTCATTAAAGTTACGGCAATTCCATTTCCGCCTCCTTTGCCGTCCATTTACTTCGAGGAATGTTTTCACTCAAAACGTTTCAATTAGAATCCTGGCTCCAATTATAAAGAAAAGAGAGAATAAAAAAAAGCCCTTATGCAACAGGATGCAGAGAATTGTGCTGGGGATAAAATTTCTGCCTTGACTTCCAATAGGCGTGGATTTGAGAGGCATTTTAAAAAAAATAAAAGGTCTGGCTAATAAGGGCACGCACACACAACAAGACAGATGTGAGCTGTAATTGCCAACTCGCTGAGAAGGAAAGAGATTACGCCTTGGTGGAGCTCTCCCGTTTGTAACGCAGGCGTTCAGCTGCAATCGTGAGCGGAGGGGAGTCCGGGGGAGAGGCAAACCCCCCCTGCAAAGTGGGGAGGCTGCGATATGCAGCCAGATCCTTCTCCCAGCTATTTATGTGTGCACTTGTTAATTAGCGGTCCTGCAGCTGGGTTTGAGGTACATTGCTAATAACTGCCAAACTGCCTGTCTGCAGAGCAGCAGGCCCAAAAGCATTCTAGCAAATAAAAATTAATAGCAGACACACCTGACAAAGCTACTGATGGATACCTCAGCAAGCTCTCTTACCTTTACAGCGCTATTCCCATGCTCTGACCCATTGAATTCCATTTTAAACCCATTTAAACCAATTTTAGGACTTCTTCCTCTTGCAGTTCTAATCTGCACACGAGGAGTTTGTAACAGAAGGGCTGATAAAAGCTCTTATCCTCATGACGGTGTATTCAGCCACCACGGAATCAGACACATTAGGAGGTGTAAAAAAGTCCTACCAGCTGAGCGGAAAGGACAAGTGAGAAACCCCTGCGGTTCACTGGGAGTCAGAGGGCTGGCAAGCACAGCCAAATGAAATTTGGGAAAGGATGGGAAGCCCATGGCCTGTGGGGTTTTTGGGATGCCCTGGGGCAAGCAGCTCACCAGGGCCAAGGAGCTCCATGGCCCCACCAGGTATGAGCTCCCAAAACAGAAAAGGAGATCTCATAAGCTCAAAAACTCTGATTTCATCAGGAGGGACCTGGAAGCCTGAAGCATTCATCATGCTGTTTTAATTAAAGAAATAATTTCCTTTCGTGCACTCTGTTGAACATCTTTCTAGCAAAATGTAAATGGGAAGATCACTGAAAAGAAAACATGATTTTCCTTTTAAGAGGAATTAACAACCACTCTGTATTAATTAACATTTTATTTTCCTGCAGTTGGTAATCCAGACCTTTTAAACTCACTACAGGCACAACGGTCAGCTGGTTCTTGACTCATTTAGTCTATCGCTTTCCCTTTATACTGTGAATAAATCACTGATGAAAGAAATTTTGTTGAAATCCTTCTTTGCGCAATCACGCAGTGACTTTCTTAAAGCTTTGATTTTTTCCTCACTCCACAGACACTATCTAGGTGCTTGGTTACCACTCAAGTAGAAGAAAAACTCCTGGTCTTTACTTTTTCAATAGCTTAGCTTTTGCAGAAAACAACAACAGAATCTCACTGCATCTGAAATTAATTTGTTTCCAAGACAAACTCTGGAAGAATCGAAGCAATCCTAGATGTTTCGTTAATTCTCCAATGACTTTTTCTTGAATTTCCCAATGAATTGGCCACATCTGTTTCCTCCGCTCTGAAGTCTTTAATGATATAAAAATTAAGACAGAATGTGTGCTGAAAATTGAAAACAAGTATCCTCAATATCCTTCATATCCTCAAATTTGTCATTAGTTTTGAAAGGGGAAAAAAAAGATGAGTCTTGTTAATGCTGGTCACTTAAAACTGTATTTAGTAGCAGCAGCTAAATTTTCATCTCAGAAACGCAGGATCACATTCTCAAATCAGAAGATGATGATTTTTTACCCTCAAAAAATCTTGCCGTTCCTTTGCATTGTATCCCCACAAAGTGATGCTACAAGGCTGAAACCAAGATGATTAAAACTCCTGCTAGAGCTCATTCCAGTCAAAATTGCTGCCACGTCGGTCTCTGTTTGAAGAGCATGAGCAGAGCCCAAACGCAGCCCCATCAAGTGATGCAAGACCAGAGCAGGGATCAAGTCACTAAAATACAGCCTGAAGGTCAGGTTAGGTCCAGTTTCAAGCAACGGGACTGGTGATAAATGGGGCTTTTAATCTACTTCCAGTCCCACCAGCAGTTCACAGCTCTGGAAGTGGTGTTGGTGGCCCCTCTTCCATCAATGTCTCACAGCACCACTGAACCAGAGCTCAACGACTTTGAGTAGCAACCGAGAAAAAGTCACAAACATTTCTTCTTCAGGAGCCAAACCCACTGATGTTTTCCCAAACTGGTGAAGAATAAGTAAAAATGTAACCACCAGATTTTTCAGATGTCTGCACATCCCCGTCCACTTCATTTCTGTCCCATGGGTCAGTTCGGTGTTGGGGTGGATGTCTCTACAACCCATTACAGTCTCTTCTGGGGCTCTGAGGACACTGGGTAACTCAGGTAATTCCCATAATTTATCTGGTGAAGTCAGCTTTATAAGCAGCAAAGCACGGGTTTGGGTATTTTTATCCTATTTAGCACTCCCGTTAAGACAACTTAGGACAAATTATACGGGACTGGAAAATGTTTCTGTAGAAAAATTCAGCATCCTCATGTATTTGTTTCCCTTAACAAAGGAAATACAATGTGCTGGGGATTATCCGTACCAAACATCTTTGATTCAGGCCGTGGGAGCACAATCCATTAACGCAGCACTATACATCTTCTCATAGCAGTACGGCAACTGGTATGAGGAGCCCTCATCTATAACCCAACGTCAGCCTAAAGCCCTCACCAGCATCCTGAACAGATGCTGCCCACAACTACAGCTGCAACAGGCGAGTATCAGTTACACATCTCCGTAGGCAGGAAAGAGAGATCTACTTTACTCATCATCATTTATAAAAATCAATATATTCGCCTTTGGCTGCTATGTACCAGAAGCATATTAGCTGTCAGCGCCACACACGCACGCAGCAGCACCACTTCATGTTTAAATGCATTGTTCCATAAAATAAAACCTGGGCAAGAGAAAGGTACCATCCATTAAAACATATCACAGCAAGCCAAGTTACTGGAGGAGATGGACCGAACAGAAATGTTAGCAACAATGCTTGAGTTAAGAAACACATGAAAACGTAAAAGCAGCAACACTAAATTTTGATCTGAACGATGTTTACATTATGTTTCTCTTTGAAGCTGTTTATGGTACTTCAGCAGGCCCTTCACACTCTCCAAGAAAAGCCAGAAAAGCAGAATATAATTGTGAGCGGAGCCAGTAATGGTGCACGCAACTGATTTGCTGCAAATTATTTCTGAGAAGTGTGCGTCCAAGTCCTACACTTTAGCTTTATTAAATAGCGGGCAATTACTTATTTGGCAGAGGGAAGCTGAATCAGTGTTTACTACAGCCGATTCCCACAGCTCGTTTATTGTCATCCTTTGGTTTTCAGCGTCTAATTTGAGGTTTCATCCTGTTCTCACAAATGCTAATGAGAAATTCGCGATGATTTCAAAAGTATTGCAGTCTGTGAGCCTTCAGGTAGGAAACCCTCATTGTATTTATTTGTGAAATATCACCTGCAGATGAGTGTATAATTAGCGTCTTCTCTGATAATCCCATCAAGTAGCATTTATCACCAACTGGAACTTGGTGAAGAAGCTGAAACGATGGTGTTTCTGCTGCTGGAACCACTCAAAGGCCACCACTGCAGGACTGGTGCTCAGGTGCCCCCATCATGGATGTGTGATATCAGGGTAGCTCCTCGCTTGAGGGTTGCTGCTGCAAAAGTCAGATCAGGACTCCACACACTTGGAATAACTCGGATGCAAAGCAGTTTTGTTTCATTGATGGTCTTGCTTTGGGGTGAGATTCAGAAGACTCTTGGGTCCTCAGAAAGCTATTCGAATGATAGAGGAGGACTGAGCAAAACCCGGTTTCTTCATGATACAATTTTTAAGACAGCTTTCCCAGCTGCTCAGCTGCCATAGGTTCACAAAACAGTAACTGTACATGTCCCTGGCCTCAGCCAGCTCTCTAGGTAGCAGTACAAGGGAGTTATGGTCTTTGAGGACCAGAAGGTGACCCACAGACGGAGCCGAGCTTGGGCTCGACTGTGTGGGTCAAGCAGCCTTAGGGAGGTTGGGCACATCCAGCCAGGACACTCTTCCACTGCAGCAGGGCATGGGCATTTCCAGATCTCCTCTGAAGATCTCTCAGAAGCCCAGCTCTGATTTAGGACATGAAGTAACTGTTTGCTCCTTGCATACATTTGGAACCATCAGCTCTTTAACCCATCTTTAGGATTTGCGTAAGCATTTCAGGATCAGAAGCAGAATACAAGAAGTACCTTTACTCAAGTACATACATCCCTTTGCAAACCCTGCAATGTAAGAGCTCAGGACAAAAAATCTTCGGGCATTATATGATGAGCTGCTCCGCTGGCATGCGAAAAGCCACAAAGAAGTTACAACCTGTTTTTGCACACAGTTTTGTTTATTTTGAATAATAATTTAAGTCCATTCAGCAACATGAGCATTAACACTCCAAAACGGGTTTTGAAGAAAAAATAAAATTTGGAATTAACAGTATTCCTAGCGTGTTGTTGTTAAAACACTGTCTATGAATTATTCATTTCTGTTAAGACAGCACTACTTTACAAAAGGGCTAAAAGCTCAGCAAAGAAAGAACACCACTAATCTAATATTAAGCTTTTTCTGTAACATGCTTTGATCTCTGAAATCCATCTGAAGGCATCCCTTTATGGAAGTTAAGAGCTTTTTTCTTTTTGACCTTAAGCGAATTTGATTCAAATACACATTATGGCTCTCAAATCTTAAGGACCATTAGCTGTACGTCTAATGCACATCAGAAGCCTGGGAAATAATGTCATAAGCTTATTTTGAACAAAAACTTCAACACATTTCCTTATGTCAATACTCAAAAAGGTTTTTTAAACCATATACAGTTTGAAAAGGTCCTAATCCTGTCACTTATTGTATGCTGGTGAGCATTAGTGGCTATAGAAAACCTCGCTGAAGTTGCTGGAGTCCTACAAGTATTAAGGGACCTGTGGCTACAAGATGGAGACAAGGGCATATACTAAATGATGAAAAATAGTCTTTTATCTGTAATGGGATGTAATGATGTTATTAAAAATAACTTCATCAGAGTATCTGTATTTAGTTATTTATCTGTTTCTTAAGAATCCTGTATCTCCCCCCAGCTCTTTGCCAGCTCTGCGTATTCCCCCTCTCTCAGGGGTTAATGTTTCTTATGACTGACTTCTGAGAGGTTGAATTAGTTGATAAAATAATCCCCCAGGCATCTGTCCATGTGTTTCCTAAGTTGCATTTTTCACTGTAGGTACTGCTCTGTTCAAAAAAACTAACACGTCAGGACCTCTAGAGTTTCCAAAAACGACATCTGAAGGGCTCGGTGTGGCTTGGGGCAATGCCTGTGCTCTGTACCCCTGCTTGGGAACTTAGTGAGCCCACCTGGGGCTGGGGGTCCCCTCTGGGCTGCATTGCTGAAACATGGGATAGGGAAAAAAGGGCCAGAGGGATAGGGGGGGACTCACCGCCAGCGCCACACGTGTGGGAGCACTGCGACCAGGCTGACCACGCCGAGAGCCGGCAGTCCACCGCACAGCCCACCACACACCCGCTGCTCGTCTGCACCGGCTTCTCCAGGCGGAGCTGTGAGATGAGAAGGAAACACAGGCATCAGGCTCCCCAGGACCCCTGGCCATCAAGTCAGGAGCTCAAAAACTGCCAGCAACTCCAGTGGGATGCCAACATTGTTGCCTACAGGGAGTTTTACTGAGGGTGCAGCCAGTGAAAAGAGTTTCAGTGTTGAAGCATTTCACATCTATGAGTCCTTCATTGTGGGTCTTACTCTGCAAGGACAATCCCAAACTTCTAGGAGGGCACAACCTCCCTGGTGGCCAGCTCTGTTGGAGCCATGGTACAGGGTCTACAGCTGAGCCCTATGCATGCCACTCCAACCCCAAATTCTCCCATTTGAGCCGATGGGTGACACCACCCACTAACACCCCAGGGATGCTTTTGTTCCCCAAAGCACCCAACTGCTGCACTCCCAGTACAACCTCTCCACCATTTATAGATGATGCCCTGGTGCAGGTCAGAAGGCAGGGGCTCTCTAGAAACACAATGACCCCCGGTGGGTTCGTGGCCCCGTGCAGACGCTGTGCCGTGCTCACCCGCTGGCAGAGCTGCGTGCTGACGATGGCCCCGTCGCTGCGCTGGCAGCTGAGGAGGCGCCGTCGCTCCCCGTGCCCGCAGCTGGCGTTGGCCCCCAGCTGGCACCCACTCCAGCCTGCAACAAAGCAAAGGGCGCAGTGCTGCACATCATGGCCGTCACCTTTTGACACAACATTTTCATTTACCTTCCCCAAACGCGGCACCTCCCCGCATCAGGGCATCCCAAACCCAAAAACCACCCCCACAGAAGAGCTGCTCTTCACACCGAGCGAGCCGCGGAGGAGAAACTCCTTGCTTTGCGCTCAGATATCCCCTTACCGACAGCCGTGCGTCAGAGTGCACAGAACACTGTTAAACGCTGATAAAGCGTATCAGTTCAACCCAGTTGGCGCATTTACAAGACGGCATTGTCTGAAGTAAAATTTCGCTTTGATAAAGTGGCTGGGAAAGTTTCTGAAGGGTAACTCTGCTTTAACCTGTTTCTTGACTCAAGGCAAAGCTTTCCATTATTTATAACTAAGCTCTAATCCTTGTGAAATAAAAGCAGTATTTCGATGAGAACAAAATTCCTATCTTGCTTGTCTGAAATTATGATGGTCAGAATACAACTAAACCAAAATAAGCCTTAAAACCCCATTTAAAATAAACAAAAAAGCATAACACGGACAACACAAATTTCCATGCGCCACCAACAAATAGGAAGCATAAGAGAAGAAAACCTATTACTTTGTATCTTCCACCTCTGATAAACATGAACACATAAATGTTCTGCATTTCTGAATCGTGATGATTAAAAAGGCATCGTCCTGCTGCCTGTGTGTTTCTAGGGCTTTTATTTCAAACAGGCTGAGTTTATATTCAGATATGACACTTTCTCCTGCTTTGTTCCCCCTTCCCACCAGCCCCCAACCTCCCCTTAGATCTCCTCTGCTCTCTCTGCCATTCTCATTTATCCAAGCTGGTCAAAACAACAGATATTTTTCTTTTTTTTTGTTTGTTCACAACAGATCTAATTGCTTCTAAAGTCCTAAATAATACATTTTGCTCTGAATATCCTATGCCCAGCCATATAACCCCTATTGCCTTCGAACCAGACTTCTATTGCATATTATTGGCTTCACTGGAATCGCACAAATGGTGCTCTTTTAACTGGAATTTTGTCACTAATCCTGTTGATAACCCATCAAAAAGAAGAGCTCCCATTTAACCTGCTTTATTTCCAGTGTACCTGCAATGAGAATTTAAATACAAAAATTGTGCATTTGTTCACTAACGTGTAAAGACCTAGGCATGTAATTAACTTTATTGAAATCAGTGAAGCCTACACGTAACTCTTCTAATGCCAAGGCTTTAATCAGTAGCTAAAACCGCAACTGGACAAAGCCTTTAAGGAGTTGAATCGTTTATGCAAAGATATTTGGAAAAGCAGAACGTAAATTTAATATACACTGCAATTGGTGTAGCTTCCTGCAAAGGATATATTGGAAAGCTGTACCTACCTGTTAGGTTGTAGTGATACTGGAAGCAATTTTGGTTAAGAATACAGGGCTTCACCTGTGAGTCTTCAGGGCAGGGCTTTGTGTTGACAGAAGACCTCAGCACTTGTCGGGTTCGGGTTTGCATAATATTCGGATCACACACCTATATACAAAGCGATGGACAGCACAAGAGAGCCTCATAAATCATACAGACACCGACCTCCTGGGTTGTTACGTGCACATCCATGGCCATACCGAGCTACCATATAATCACGCTTGTTCTAAAGATACTTAAAAGCACATGAAGGAAAAGAAATGTGGTTCAAAGGTAAGAATACAATATTACTAGAAGTCATCTTTTGTCCACCCTGATCTGCCTGTTTTAGGCACTCCTATAATATTTATTCCCATAACTTTTTGTAAGGATCCTTTGGGATCATGCCATTTTGCTGTGCTCTACTTTCCATCTCTTTCCAAGACTTCCAGTGAAATGCCATTGCACTGAATAACAGGACAGGACTTCTGGCACAATTAATGCATTTTTAAGTAATAACTGATGTTACAGCAAAGCTTTCATTTCTAGGACGGACATTTGTAATTGCCTCTCAGTTATGATGCTGACAACAAGACAGGATGACTTTTCAAAGTATGTGATACAAACACAGATGTCTGACTGCCTGCAAACCAGGATTTCCTTATTTGTATTTTCATGGAATATGAACCAACTGACGCTGGTTTTCATTCATTTTTGTACATCACAAGCACAAAAATTGGGGTTTTTTTTTTAGCAGTCCTCCATCCTCACTCTTAACACTGTGACATGGGGCTGATTTCCTCTCTGTTTTGCTGCAGACACCCAGCTCTGCCTATGTATCTCTTAATTATTTTCCCTTGGTTTACTTCATCTGGGGCTAT
This sequence comes from Mesitornis unicolor, assembly GCF_000695765.1. Classification (NCBI taxonomy): domain Eukaryota; kingdom Metazoa; phylum Chordata; class Aves; order Mesitornithiformes; family Mesitornithidae; genus Mesitornis; species Mesitornis unicolor. The sequence continues at coordinate 129,589 of NW_010190037.1, forward strand.
AGCTTAAGCACTGGGTGGGCCATGGGGAATGCGGTGCCCCCAGCCCCCGTCTCTTGCCAAGGGGAACTGTTTCAGGAAGGAGTCATGGTTCCAAAAATTAAACACTTGTGACACCGGGCACGGCTGATTGGTGGTGAAGAGCACTGAGGATTGCTGCTTTGTCTCGGTAAATGAAATCACAATAGAAGTCTAAATAAGCTTACTCTGATTACAGGAATATGTAATAGCCATTTGCACTGCAAGGCTGGGACAGAAAAGCAGCCCCAGGGGTAGGGGCTCTGACCCGCTGAAACTCAGTGGAGTTTTTCCATAATCCAGTACAGTGGGAACGGGCAAGTTGAAGCGGTCCCAGTACACCTAATGGAAATAAATCCCCATTAAAGGTATTCAGAGCCATTTACTGAACAGGATGATGATATTTAATTCCTAACAGTCTCTCATTAGGGTCAAAGATTGCTCAGGAACAGCAAAAAAAGCCCAAAAAACATAATGCATGTAGAAATAAATTTTCATAAATGCTTGGGAATTTAAAACCCTTTAATTACAAAAAATAACTAGCACTTTAAAACCTCAGGCTTATTATCATGCAACAAACTGCCTACAAACATTGAACCCTGCTCAGGTGAAAGTGTGGATAATTCCTGTATTGTGAATATTAAAGAGAAATGTCATGGCATTGCAGCATAAATCTAGATCTCCAACTGCTACAAACTGGATTAGTTACTCAGCAGATAATAACATAACTAAAGAGAAAAAATACCAGGACAAACAGGAATAATGTGTGGTCCAGTCTTAAAACACATCGTCAGGACCTATTTTCCTTATGCTCACACTATGTGAAGCAAACTCCACTATGTTCTTACTGCTAACACACGCCTTTTCAAATAATTTTAAATGGTAATCTTATTCAAATACCCTAAAATGCCCAATTGCTCTTAATTATCTGAAAATTATCCCTATGCTAAGTGTTTACCAATACCTTACTGCCTTTTCCACAGCTAATCTGACTGTTCATCCTCACAATTAACACTAATAACTTAAATGATTTGCCAATAAAACAAAACAAATTAAAAAAAATCAAAGAAGGTATCTCAGTAGCTACTCCTTACTTAATGTTTCTCTGCATTATGCTACCAAAGGAAAAAAAAAATCAATGAATGCTGTGAAAGAAGTGAAGTCTGCCAGCTCTGCAATACCTGCTTTTGCTCCCTTCAAAATAAGAACCTGCAGACAGAAAATATGCATCATTTGTAGATAAGTGACTCCTTTTAATAAAACACTATTTTTCCCCATCTAGAATCACCCCGTCGCGCTCGATTACAGGGCACTGACGCAGCTCAGCGCTGTCATGCAGCCACCCACGTTTCCTGGCGAGCAGGACCGTTTTCCCTCTCAGATGTCCTCCTGGCGGGTACCAGACCAGCCCTACAGGTCAAAATCTCTTTGGTGTTTGCCAGGATCCAAATAAAACATAATAAATATACTGCAGCTCTGAGGCAGGCGTTCCCGCTGCGCTGATGAGCCATGTTGTTCAGAAGCCAGTGCTGATGCGATAAGCTTTCCACTTTTACTAGTTTTGAATAATAAAAAAAAACCTCTGTAGGAAAAGTGTTCATTTAATCAAGCCGAGAACACGGGAAACATGTAAAAATTCAAAGTCGGCAAACTGTAACTAATATCCTGTAATATTATTTGTTGGATTTCTCTTTACGTCAATTGAGAAGTCAATTTAGTTTTATAATTGATTTTCTGGCCTTACTCTTTCAAGTTAACGATGTAAAAAATTGAGCCAAATATGTATGGAACTGAATAAGCGGCAGGAGGGAATGACTTGCAAAGAGAAAGATGAAAGCTGGGATTTTCAAAGGAGCAAGGCTGAGCTGAGGATCCAACTACCCTGGAATCCCAATGGGCTTGGGTGCACAACTCCTGCAGGACCCCTCCAAAATCCCAGGCTGGAAAAACTGAGTATTTATGATGTGGCAAAGGTTGAGCGATGGCTTGGCAGACTCAGAGTCATTAGGGGATGAGAATGGTGAAAGTTAAAGAAGAGGGGATGTTTCCAGTGGGGAGATGCTGAGGGTATTGACAAGCAATAACAGAGAGAAGCGTGCTAGCCCCACAGCAAGAGGAAAATGTCACCACTGTCACCACTGCCATCGCTACCAATGGCTTGTGTCTGGTCCTGGTTTTGGATCTTAAAAAGTACGGAGAGAAAAACCAATCACCATCAATGGCAAATCACATTTTTAGAAGGTAGGACAGACACAGCAGTCAGTAATACTATAGAAAAGACAACAAAGGAAATAAACATTACCTGAGTAACTAAAGACAATCTCACAGAACTATTTCATATTTGGGCAAGATTATGGAAGCGGTTGATTCTGAATAGTCTCACAAACGAAGAAAATTACAAAAACAACTTGACTATTCAAATACTCCTTCATACGAAATAGTGAAGGTACCATTCAGATATGGGGATCAAGATTTTATCTGCTCTACCCCACCAGAAATCCATTTCTTATCACAAGCATACATGCATCTCCAATTTTGGGGGTTTAGAATAAATAAACCCCACTGTGATCCAGCAATCCTTTACTGAGTATCTCCATTTACAACTCCTCTCTTCCCACTAAATGGATGCTACACTTTCAAAGACATTCTTTTACTTCCTACTTCCTACTTTTACTGTTCTATTAATAGCTACTACTTTCACTGATCATAGATAAATTTTTTAATTATTTTCACATTAAGCCAGCCATTACCTCCTGTAAGGCAACCGCAACTGGTTGTGCTCAGCATTAGCCAACACTTCCACAGTGGTAGCACAAGGAAGGAGGAAAAGGTGCAGCCAACAACACTGCCACGAGAAAGGCTGGTACATAAACAGAAGTGTTCAGCAGTGACAGTTTAAATTCAATGTGGATTTTTGGGATCATCTCTTTACGGTCATGCTACTTATTTTTATGTCTGTGGCTATAAATCCTGTAACTAGTTTCCATAGTTGGAGAATTTGGTATGTGTTAGGTTGACAGTTGGACTTGCTGATCTTAGAGGTCTCTTCCAACCTTAACAACTCTACGATTCTATGATGACAGGGGGGAGAATTGGGCATAAGAGCGAATCTCCCTACACAGAAATCGAAAGCCAAGGTGACAGACTTCGATTGCAATGATTTATTAAGATAGATTTAGGCAGTGTCAAAGCCAGGTGATGGTTGAACTGAGCGTCACGCAGAACCCGGTGCAGCTGCTATAACTTTTCAGAGCTCACTGATCAGTGCCAGGGTCCAGATTAAGCAACTCTTGCACAGACCTCACGTAGACGAAAGCAAAAAAGAAGGTGGGATGATGAACCTGGGTAATGACTGGCCATAAATAGTAAGAGAGGAAACACGTTCCACAAAACAGAGGTAGAAGGTGAGAGGCCTGGAGAACTCCATGTACCTTCAAGGTCAGGTGGGAACTCAGTTTGGCAGCTTTGTTTTACAGATTGTGGTGTTTGTTGGATTTAGCCCAGAGTCGTTCTTGATGACTGTAAGGAATGCCATATGTAATCCAGGTGTGTGCTTCCTTTGGTATTGGTGATAAGAAGGGAATTAATTTCTGGATGGAAATCACAAGGGGGGGCTAACTCAGGTCGCACATTAACAGCCTACAGCAATAGGACCTCATACCCAGACACAGGACATTCCTTTACAAGTACAAATATACTGTTTCAGCCTACTTTACTGTATGGATTTCCATTATCCTTTTCTATGTAGTATGAAAAAGTCAAGCAAGAGCCAGGGATCTATAGGCCAGATTATATAAACCACTACAGAAACAAAATATCCTGAGGCAACGAGAAGCACATAAAATGTTAAGGTAGGAATGAATCAGAGGTTTTTCCAAAGGACCATTTAGAAATTATAAAAGCCATCATCTTGATTCTATGGAGGAATTCTTGGCACTGTTAACTACTGCATTTTTTAATATTTCTTTTAGCCAATCACATTGTTCAACCATGACCACTTATCACTGTTTTAAGCTGACATAAAAAGTGAGGGACATAAATATACACTAAGGATGTACCCAGCCTTTGCCCCAGACAATAATGGAACAGACAAAGCACAGAAAGTTTGATCTGAAAGAGAAGGACATTAAATAAAATAAAATAAAACTGCAAGATTATGAATGCTAAGTTCCAGAGTAAGAGCTGTTAACATAATCACACATTAATATACACTATTAAACTTTCTTTGTGATGGATTTTAAAAGCTGTCCATTGATCTAGGCTTTCGTATGCATCATAATTGTACAGCACAAAGGTTGTAACCCATTAGAGAGCCCTTTAAGAGCTGTTTAATTTCTCAAAGAGCTTGTATAAAGCACACTGCACTATAAATAGCTGGCCACATTGTATTTAACTGGCTATTCAGAAGGAAACATACAACCTCAAACTAAGGGAAATGCGTTGGCAGCAACAGGGTTTGACTATTTTTAACAGTGCAATGAACCATTACATTGTTCACGCCAATGTGGATGTTTTGTAACAATTTAACAAGCCATTTACAATAACAGGAACAGCCTTTTGAAATGAAAATGTATTTGCATAAATTTTCTTTTTGAGATGCATCTAAGTTCTGAAACCTTATCTGCCTCAATTTAAAAATGACTGTTTAAACCAAGTTGAATAAAAATAAAATGACGACTCCATAAAAATACTGCAGTTACCAACTTTTTGATGAAGCTATACAAAAAAATGAAGTCACAGCTATGCATGAGGAGCAGTGTACATTGTTCCAGAAAAGCCTTGACCAGTGTAATTCTCATGCTTGACCCGCATAAACTTATCTCCTGGGCTAGAAATACAACTCTGCCTTCAACCCAGCCTTCACACCACAGGTCCTCCGCCAAACCTGTGTATAAAGGTACAGGTCGTGGTGAGAACCTCAGTGAGTCCCAACATCTACAAGAGTCCGCAATTTCTCTTCCAGTTGGCTTGGGGGGGGAAGCATTTCCAGAAAATAATGACTCTGGTTTGCATCAATGATGAAAGTCACTGCAAAACCTGAGAGTGAGGTGCATTGCCTGGTGCCACTTTTAATACGATCAGCTATTGCGATACTACACCCCCCCCGCAGATTCAAGAGAGTAATAACTCAATTGTCGCAAGTCCCAAGCGCTGCACATCGCTATTGATCCATGAGGAAAATGCTCGCTGAAACAGAGACAGCTGTTCTTACTCACTAGGCTTGTAACCTCCTATAATTAACTAATTTCAGACCTCTGCGAATTAGCTGCTAGAAATGCCAACAGCTGAGGCAAACAAGGAGGCCACTCGGATCAGCTACGGGGGCTGCGACAGCCATCCGCATGGCAGCAGAGAGCTAACAAAATAAATTTGAGGTAATTATTTCAGGGACTTGTAGCACAACTCGCATATTAACTCTTTTTAAGAACGCTTTGATGAATTCAACTGAAGTCAATTAATTACATTTCCAAGTCAGATGAATACAAAGTCGAGACACCGCAGGTAGTGCATGTTATTCGATCACTGAATATGTAACAGAAATGATAGGATTTTGGTTTCCAGATTGTTTAGCTGGGTCTTTGAGCAATCAAGTGATGATGTCTGACTGAACACGCTATTGTAGCTGGAACGAATACGAAATCTCCAAAGCAAAATGCAAGTCAATCTAATTTGCTCATGATTTTTTTTTCCTAACTAGCTAGCTTCAAACTGTTATTTTAAATGGCTTTAAAGCCTTGATATTTAAGTTATGTAGATGTTACTTAGCGACAAAGAAGAAAACTTTATGAGCCAAAAAATAGTCTTCAATCAGAGGGAAAACCATTTGAACTTACTTCTCACAATAGAGGATGTGTGAATAACAGGGAAGCTTTAAATCAGTAATTACGAGTTTCTTGAATCCAGTAAAGAGACAAAACCTCAAAAGTAACCTCAAAGTATTACATTTCAGATGGCTGCGTTTTCTGGGTCACAGCAAAGTGAGGGATATTAAATATTAAATATTAAAATTTAGCTTTGTGGGACAGTGTTAAATAGCACCATAATCAAGACACAAAAATGGCAATTCGGTTGAAAAATACCCATAGAAGTAATGTGGGAGCATCTGAAATTACAAAAGACCACTCTAGAAACACAAATATTTAAAAGCGAAAGGGAAACGCAGCCAAAAAAGGTAAAAGACATACAATGTTTTAGCAGAAAGAAGTATTGAAGAAAATACTTCCTCTTGACAAAGCAGTCGCCACCTTTATGACTTATTGATTTCAACATGATTCAAGATCATTTACTATCCTGAAAGTGGCAAATTCACATGGGAAGAGTATTGCTGCAAGATAAAACCAAGTAATACCCCAGCAAGTATCCAGAGTACAATGACATATTGACAAAAGGTAAACTGGATAATCTAAAAGGCCTTTTTATATTCAGCTGATAAGAGTTGGTTATTCCGCTATCAAGATAAATTTATTATCAACTCTACAAAATATGAGCAGAACACCAAAGCGACGGGAAAGGCATTCTCCCCTGACCAAGATCTTAGGTAAATATCTCAGATCAAAGAGCTACTCAGGCAAAGATGAGGCTGAAATTGTGGTTGCTCATTTCTTACAAACTGGAATTTGTCAAGTTTTATAAATCCTCTTTATCTCCAGCAAGCCAAACATGGCCAGAGATACAGGGAGACTTCCCAGAATGCTCTTTGGCAGCTGCCTCACAAGAGCGCTACGACTAAAAGAGTGCCAGCTAGTTCGATATGAATGTAAATGTGCTCGAAAAGGAGCAGCCAGGTTTGGCTTTTTCATTTCAACATGACGTGATCTTTCAAATTTTTTTGATTACTTGGGGAAGAGAAAGAAGCCATACTTAGACAATTTTTTTTGGTGAATATTCAAAAAAGCATTTTATACATCCTTGAAAGACAGCCATTTGCTACCAGTTTGGCATAAATCAGAAACCACGCATGAGTGTTCCAGCTATTGTGTAAAATACCCTCAAATACAATTATATAGACAGTCCTCGTGAGCAACATGTTTTACGCACACAAACTTACTGATACGTTTTTGGGCTGTGTGGGAAGACAATTCAAGCCAGCTGGAGGCACAAGTCTGACCAAAAGACTTAACAAGAGATTCAGCTCCAGAGGCAGACTCCTGTATTTGGGTGTCCATACGTAGGGTCTCCACGCAAGGACCAGACCCAAGCTCTCACTCGCAACCAGTGGAGCTCCTCAACTGACCGGACATTGCTCTTCCCTTAAAGACGAAATGGGATCCCCTGCAGGCTCCATCGCCTTTGTAGCTCCATTGACTGTGTCCACCAGCTTGTGGCCATCCTCAGTGACCACTTTTCCTACTGGTGACTCAGGAGATGGAGGGCTGCATCAATTACCCCTCCCTCCTGGCCACCATGCTTCCCTCAATCCCAGCCCCATCACACCGATACCCCCACACATACTGAAGACACACCACCATGACGGTGCAGCCATTCTGCACTTTCAGCCCTTGCCTTGGAGATGTTCAGCATTTGCAACCTGGGAGGGACTGTGCTGTGTTGTCCTTTCTCTAAACCAAAGGAACACAAATAACCTGAGTAGCTATAAAAAGGAGATAGAGCTGCTGTAAACTCTTCAAAGGGAGGGTTTTATCTGTCCATAAAACTTCAAGCTGTTTATAGCCTCGTATCTGGACAGCACTGTTTAAACACATGCTCCATCCACACACAGTCATCTCAGTTTCACAACAAAGAGTTGCAAAACAGCTTGTGAAAACATATTGCTCAGTTAATTGCATTGGCATGCAGATGCCCTCACATTTATGAATTAACATCTATCGTGGCAAAAGGATGCACAAGGAGACATGGGGACTGTGGCACTCGCTGACTGCCAAGAGCGATGCTGCCTGGTGGAGTGCAGCCCACGAGCTCTGGGCATCCCTTCCCTGTTTCTGTGAGCTACAGAGGCTTCACCATTCCCAAAAAAGGAGCCTTCAGGCAAAAACTCAGGCTGTCTTAAGGATACCAGGGTGCTTACAGCTTCAAGCAGTCCTTCGTGACCAACTGACTGCCACCTGAAAAATACTGAATGGCCTTGAGCATCTCTGCATTAGTTTACTGCATGCTAAAATGAAGAAAATTTATCTCTTAAAATAAAAACTCAATGCCAAAGAAACAGCCCAACCACAGTGGGACTTGGAAAGGCATCCAAGCATCTGTATCGGCTGCAAGAGTGTTATACTTCATCAAAGCTGTGCTGCTCAGGAGGAGGCGAATGCAGGAAATGAAACACAAGATTTTATTTGACATGTTCTTACGGAGTATATTGATATGGTACACAAAATATTATGGAAGGAAATTACCTGTGTCAGCAGTAGTATAAATACCTGTCCAATAACCACTCAGACTTTTGATAATGGCCCTGTTAACACAGGGGCAATGAATATATGTTTGTCACTTAAATACATCAAGCAAGTCTATTACAAAACCCCTGAGATTAAACCTGGCACCTGTTTCAACACGGATCAGGGGGAAACAATGGGTTTGAAATTACACGCTCGGAGGCCAGAGAGTTTTCACAAGACAGAATCTGCAGCCTCTTTCCATCTTGCACACTTAGGAAAACACAGAGCACCTGGCGGTGGCTTGAATCCCTGCATAATTCACAAAGTTTTGAGTAGTTTGTGACATGATGCATTGTTCGGGCATCTCACTGCCACACCATTCTGCTGCTGCTGCCTCAAATCTTCCTGCAAGGTTTTGAGGAGGAGGAGGAGAAGATGCTGGACAGAAACAGTGTCTGCTGGGAAGGGAGAGCTGCCATTCCCTCAGGCCCACGACCTGCCTTGAGGAGGGCCACCACCATGGTTTACCAGCAGGTTGTTATGGCAGTCGTGCATCACTCACAGAGCTCTCCCCTGGAAATATTTCCTAACGCAACCAGCCCTTAATGCAGCTGAAATACTGATCCCTTCACCTGCTGTACTTACGTGGGTCCTCTCTCACAGACCAAGGGGAAGGATGAGTTGACTCAACTGCCACAGTAATAACTATGTGTTCTACTAATTTTCCATAGCTCAGGCTCTGTAGAAATACAAAAATCTCCAGATTCAACCACGCTGACAGGATCCATTAAGCCTGACTTCCCTCAGAAAATAATGTACTTTGTTAGAAAATAATTATCTCGTGAAATTGTTGAAGGGCAGAGAAGACCGATGTGTGAGGAACACGGCCACAGAGACACGAGCAGGAGAGCCTACCTGCGGACACTTGCTCCACTGTCCCCAGTCAGACACCGCACACTCACTGGGGCAGTACAAGCTGCACTTCTGCGTTACATCTGGGATTTCAGCCTGATTGCACAGTGCGTCGGGCACGGTCTCCTCGCTGTGGTCCTCAGCCGTACTCACACACCTACAGAGAAAACAGGCATTTCATTAGAAGATCATTAGCCTACTACAGAAGTGATGGTTATCAACAGGTCTGCTTGACCCCATACAGGACACGATACAGTAACTGTACGCAGCACGGCCGGTTAAAATGTAGAATTAATCGTGTTAATGCAAATCAAAACCAGCTACACACACGACATGCTTTTGTTATTCACAGATTTCAACGACTACTTTAAATAAACATTTCAAACTTCACACAGAGGGATTTTAACTTTGATCAGCTGACAGATGAGCGAACAGAAAATGACAACCAGCAAGAACAAACCCTGGTGCTCCTGCTAGTAACATCCAAACATGTGGAAATAAATCAGCGCTTCCCCATGCCTGGGGAACGAATACCTACTAATAATGAACACCACTCTGGTGCGTGCCGTGCCATGACTTGGGGAAAATGTTAGCAAATCAGAATATGGAGGTTTTGCACCTCAGGGGCCGTTATGTACATATGGCATTTAGGTTGAAGAATTCTAATTTAAACATCAGGCCTTCTTCCTGAGAGATGTCTTGATCGGAACACAAGGCTGCATCTCTGAGATGCTTTTCCTGCAAACCATTGCACATAAATGCATGTTTCTTTTCATTTGAAATGCACTGGACTCATCAACGTACTCACTGTCAGACAGCGACATATTTCAGCTTTATGCAAATATGTACCAGCTCTTTTTAATCTGGAGTACCTGTGCTTTTGTCTTCACGCACCTGACTCTCCTCGTTTGTATTCCTTCTCCACAGTGGAGGGAATTTTGCTCGCTGCTGATTTTGCACGGAGACCACGGCTCTACTACCCACGAATACTGATTGCACTCGCTGTAGCATGGGACTGCCTCGTACACCTGCCAGGAGACAGAAGCAAAACTGTTCATTTGAACTACCCAGGTTGGCTTCTCCGCAGAAACACCTCAGCCAAACCCAGGAAAGAGCACACTGAAAAACACCCTGGCTTACGCTCCTTATGCTAGGGTGCTCTAATAGCTTTAAGTTCATTTATTCATTATTGACTTGCCAAGGGATTTTAAAGTATATAATAAACAGTAGTATGCATGCAGCATCTTAGGAAACAGGATAAATAACAGCTATTTTCTGCAGCCAGAAGAGGAACTCCATTACAATTTCATTTGCTCAGGCTTCTCTCGCTATAATCTGTCACACATCATTCACCAGGACCGTATGTACTGCATCCTTCTGTGTTTCAGAAGGTGCAAACTTAAAACCAGCACTCATTTACCTTTTCTTCTAACATATCCTTCTAAGCCATCTACCATAAAAGAATGAAATTTCATGTTCTATGAATTCCATTTTTATACACAAAACCTATAAATGCTTTTTTCCCTGCAAGTGACTTATCTCTAACACATCTCCTAATCAAACACGGCTGTATATTCACCAGAACCATGGTATCTCTGTAGAGAGAAAAATGCAGCCAAAAGCTTGATAAACATTTTTAAAAGGTGCTGGATAATCAAGCTGTTAGAAGCAGCGCACTGAGATATAGCACTTCAGCAGATTTTTAGGTTTAAACAAATGAATGCATCAACTGTTCTATTACAGTAATGAATAAAAGCTATTTATTTTGAATCCGTTTTGTCTGCAGAAGCTGATTTGAAGATACTGTGTTCTCTGTTGCTTTGTATGAAGCACAATGCTCTGCCCTGAAAAAAAATACAGTGCACCTAAAATTTCTTCTTCCACACACCAAAGTCTCCTTGGCCTTGCTGCTGTGGAACCATTCAGTTCTCACCATTAAAATAACTGTAAATCAGCAGCCTTCCTCCCAACTCTCCCCCCCCCCCCAAAAAAAAATCAGCCACAGGTTTAATAATTTATAGTTTCATTTTAAAATAGCAGATTACAACTGCACAAGTTGTGGTCACGACAATAAAGAGGCATTATTTGCAACACTTTGGAGGTGGGGGGCAGGGACATTGAGATCCCAGTCAGGAAACAAAACTGGTGCCCCATCAGAAAATTGCCTTCACATCAAATGAAAAGAAGATCACTCACTAAAGAAAACCACCCAGGAACAGCACGAGTCAGAAACCCATTTTAACTGTGGGTTTTTATAAACGTGGATAGGTTTAGCAGAGAGGAGAGAGTAAAATAGGCTACAAAAGTGCAAAAAAACATGAAAGAGAAGAAAGGAGAGAGGGCAACAAGTTGGGAGTGGTGAGGCAACAACAGCATGAACCAGTATGAGCACCATGTTTCATGCAGGGGAAGAGGAAAGGAAGGGCAACAGTTTGATTAGTAAGATTTTTCCCACATATTATTAAGCACTAATTCTTTTTCATGGTCTGTGCCCAATAACACAAGAGAAAGTGCAAAAGTTATCAGGACTACTACGGCAGGGCTGAAATACCAAGAGCGATAACACTTGGTACAACAATCTCCTAGCACAGGCGAGTGGGGCCACCTCGCACCCTGCAGCCTTTCAGGGGGGAGCACAGGAGGTGTGCGATGTTTCCAGCTCTTGCTGGGCCTGCAGAAAGGTCTCTGAAAGGTCACAGTGCACCGCAGTCACTTGATAGGGGCTAACGGCTTCTGCAGGCTGGGGCCGTGGTATTTGACCTAACTATATATGTAGCTATCTATATACAGTATGAAGTGCATATAGAGGCTAAGTTTCCTAGACTGTGCCAGTGCCATGCTCATTAAGGTTAACTGGTGTGCATGAGAGCAAAGAGAGAAGCCCCCATTGAGCAGAAGCCGTGCTCAGCACCGGCAAGCAGGGGGGGACGTGGCCGCACACCGAGCCTGGTGCGAAGCCACCGTCCTGCCCCGGCCAGCTCATCACCTTGGGCGAGTTAATGACTCCTGCACCTGTTTCCCCACACACACCAGGGAGGATAACAATCCTTCTTTAGGCCCCACGAAGCCTTTGTGTTCCCCAAAGACAGCCGGGAGATGGATGCAGAGACAGGGAGTATTTATTAGTTTCCCTGCTCCACAGGGGGGGAAGGAAAAAAAACCCAACACGCTCTTGCCTATGTCGTCTGACAAAACAGGCTGCTGTCTGCAGGAGATGATTAGCTGAAGCAGGAAACGTGTGGTTTAGGAGCGATCAGAGTTTCTCTCGTCGCAGAGGGGAGGTGAAACCGAGACAGAACAAAGCACTAAACTTTGCCAGAGCTGGCTGCAGCCTGGGGAGGAGACGTCTCACTGGGCAGTGTTGAGGGAGGGAAAACTTACTCATTAATAAGTTTATTAAGAGCTGTGTGGCTGCCAGTTCCTGCTCTTTAGACTTTTGGAGAGGAAGATGAGGTTGGGAGAGGCTGAGAGGTGACAGTGCAGGTGCTGCCTGCACCCCTTCGTGAGCATGGCTGGGCAACCAGAGCACGCACAGCAAAACAAGTGGGTTTAGGGATTTAAGATCCTTTGCCTGGGCCAGACCATGAGCTTAGAAATCCCTGCTCGTTGTTCTCAGGGACCTCTCAATGCTCTGCAGTAAAATCTGCTAAACCTCAGATCTCTCCGAACCAGCAAAGCCCACCGGTGAATTGCAGTAGAGGCTTAACACCAGGAATTTACCATTTTGGTGGTCAAAACATCCTGTGGCATTTACCTGATGTGATTTCTGTGTAAGAAAACCAGCAGGATTTAGGCAGTGGCAGGATGTCACGTGAACTAAAATCTAGCCGAGGAAACGTGTGAGGACAAAACAGAGATCTCATATGCAGTGACACAAACGCACGTGATGTGAAGTGGTACTTCAAACGCGCTCTTTCAAGAGCAGGCAGGATTGCAATAATAAAGCCATTAATAGAGCATTTGCATTCTGCTGCCTAATCGTGTCAAGCAAGTACGATTACACGTGAAGCCCCATCAGCTCTCCTCCAACAGACAGACAGACAGACATCCCGCTCTGCGCTGGCAGAGGGAGGACACACAGCACTGGCTGTGCCAACCCTGCAGTACCTTAACACACGGGCGGTCTGCTGCTGACACATTTGGTACTTCCAGTTCAGTCAGGACTCCCAGGTTACACTCGCCATCAAAGCCCCAAAATATAGCTGTTACGAATAATCTGTTTTCCTAAATTATTATGCCGATACCATTACTTGTGCCAGCACCAAGCCATGCCATCTCCGTTAGTGCCCCTGAGACACCGGGAAGGTGTAAATAGCCACCACACATCATTGGGAGGGACAGATGTCCTCAGAGCAAGTCACAACACATATCGGTAGACTCCGTTATGCTTTGAAATGGGAGTTTCAAAGAGATGCAAGATTTCCACAGGCAAAACTCTGTGGGTATGCATTTTGGAAGCTGTGACTTTAATTTGTGACTCTGTTTTTGCATTTGAAAACCATGGTGATGTGGCATATGTTCCTTTAAGCCACAGGACAATGTTTTCCTCCCGTTTCTCTCTCGTGGCTTGCCATCGTTTTTTTTCCATCACTTCCAATTCCTCTTTTTGCGTATTTGGAAAAAAATAATACCCAACTATCCTTAAAGCATTTAATTGCTTTCTTTTGCTAACAGCTGTGGTACTTAAGGAGGTCAAACAGATCTTGATTATGCATTTTCAAAGGATTTTGGCTAAGCCTTGCTGTTCCTCAGGTGACACCAACCAGGGGAACCTGGGATCACTTCTCACCTCCTGGTCCATGGGAGTACCCGGTCCCAACCCTGAATGGGCTGGGCTGGGCTGTGGTGTTCTCCCTCAACCCAGCAGCCCAAAGTGCCTGAGCTGGCAGAAGGCTGGGATGTGCTCTCATGGATCCCTGGCAGGCACACAGAGTGCATCCAAGCTTCAAATTAAACAAAGCCTTGGTATCCTGGCCCACATCCAATTTGCCACCTCCACTGCAGATACAAAAGTCTCTTGTCCAACGACACCACCGATCTTCCCAAGCCCAAAGACAACAGTTCCTTTGAAAATAATTTGTTTGATGCTCACCCTTCTCCAAACTTATGCAAACAGTGCATTTACAAAAACCTTCAGACTGAGCCACCCAAGACGCATAGAGAGCTGTACCACCCCAATCCACCTCCTGAAGGACAGACACTAAAGAGCATGGGTTGGGCTCAGGGGCCCACTGTTCTGCCCTGCTCAGCTGGGAGACAGGCCAGGGGGACAGTCTGGCTCCACCTCTTAGCACCTCATTTTAATCTTTTCAGGAAATAAACACAGTCAAAGCACTTTCATCACTTTAGGAAATAAGCAAATGTTATTCATATTCACGTGTCATGAACCAAAGAGTGAAATGATGCCTGCCTGAAGTCAATGGGAGCTTTCTTAGGACGCTGACTTTCACAGGACCACTGTGTCACTCTTTGTAACCACTATTAATCTGGAATATATTAACATCTGAATCCTAAAATCAAGTTGATGGGCACAGTTCTAAATAAATTAAAGGGAAGAAAAAAGCGCTGTGTTTTAAGAGACAAACTGCTATAGGTTTGCCCTAAATATAAGCGAGCCTCCATTCACTCCAATGTAAACCCTGAGTGCTTGCTGTAATGTAAGTACCTTTACATCACCAGTTACTTCAACAAGATATACAAACATTTATTTATTTCCTCTTTTCATAGCTGATACTTGCATTTTAAAAAGTCCAAACATCTAACCACCGGAGAGCTTTGGTGTGATTTATAATGTTCTGTAACTTATTTATTTAAATGTAGGTAAGGCACAATACCAACTTTGCAAGGGACATATAGAAACAAGTGCACTTGCTCAACTGATGTGGCTCATTAAAAGAAATTCGTACCTAAACTTCAGGTAGCTTTTCTGATCAGCACCTGCAGAGTAAGCTAGAACAAGGTTCAACGCTTCTGAAAATCATAGTGACTTCATATTTCAGTGAACATCAAGATTTATTGTTCCTCTAGGTAAATATTGACTCTGGTTTTCCCTCAGTCGATATTTTAGCTTTCAAGACAGTAAATCTTGGTGTTCACCTCAACTAAAGTCAATATCTGCTTATTATATTAGAACAACCAAACTGATCACTGTAACAGTTGCCTGAGACCCTGAGGACAACCTCTGCTCTATTCATTTCTAATAGAAATGGGCTAAATTCAACACTAACATAAGTTCATTTCACATCACTGCCCTTATACAAAGGTTACATTAGACCTGATACATTGAAACAGTCAGAGCCGCAGAAATAGCAACCTACTTTCAAACTATGGAGACCACGAATAACACTGAAGCCAGTAAAGGTCTCGCATAGGAGAGAGAGCTGATTTGCTTGGCCTTGCAAAGACACTTGCTGGTAAGGACATTCAAGCATAGATATTAAAATCACTCCTACTGAGACTGGCCAGCAATTTGCTCACTTTTAGCACTTTTTGCATGTCCACTCCTACACTCCCTGCATATCCAGGCTGCAAGAGGAAGCAGCAGTGGGACAGCACCATTCAAACCTGGCCCTCGGCGAGTGTCAGGAGGAAGGAGCCTGGCTCTTCTCAGTGATGTCCAATGACAGGACAAGGGGCAATGGGAGCAAGCTGGAGCATAGGAGGTTCAATCTGAACATGAGGAAAAACTTCTTTACTGTGAGGGTGACAGAGCATGGCCCAGGCTGCCCAGAGAGGTTGTGGAGTCTCCTTCTCTGCAGACATTCAAAACCCGCCTGGACGTGTTCCTGTGTGACCTGCTCTGGTGATCCTGCTCTGGCAGGGGGGTTGGACTGGATGAGCTTTCCTGGTCCCTTCCAACTCCTGACATTCTGTGATTCTGTGATTCCTTCCTCCCCTCACAGCTTACAGCCACTGCTTTGGGAACCTGGAGCATAGCCAGAGCTGCTCTCGCAACCGCTCTGACACGCACGGATCCAGAGCTGCAAAGACATCCATGCACTGCAATTACCTGCAAATCTGACTTCTGCATTGACTCCATCTAGTTCATCCAGATCTCTTTTTTGGTTGTAAAGTGCCCATACATCAACTGAGTAATTTTTGTAATGTTCTAATACTGCCTTCCCATTTCATTTAATCCAAACCAGATAACTTCTAATAATTAGTTTCTTTTATTTAATTCTTCAACAATAAATTCAAAATGGAGTACTTAACATTGTTAATTGCTTAAGTGCATGTTTGATTTGGCAGATCTAAGCATGCATTTAAAAGTTTTACCGAATTAACTGTATATCTGAAGGACAAGTACTTGCACATTAACAAACACTACATCACAGAAATGACCTCATTAAAATTTCAACATTAAATAGTTCTCTTTAAAATAAAATTGATTTTATTTCATGCTAGTTCATGTATTGATCCCAAACGCCAGAAATATGCTAACCGCTCTCCAGTATTAAAACTGATTGTACAATTAATTTTCAAGCAATTTGGATTTTGCGAAGCAGCTCTTTCAGTGATGAATACTTGTCTTTAGGTATTTGGATGCTGCAAATAGCCACCAAAAAAAAATACTCAAGAATTACTTACAAAGAAAACTCTGAATAAATCAGCATGAGGTAAGACTTCCAAAATCACTGGAATTCCTGAATTTTTTATGCCTCTAGCAGACACCTGCACAAATATTCGTGAAGCAAAGTCAGCACTTTTAGTTTTCATTTACACCCGAATCAAAGGCGTCAGTGTTCTTACCTCCTTTGTGGTGCGGAAAAGAAGAAAATCAATTACAACTTCACTAAAGTTATGAAAAGTCTGCACTGGCGTTGAACCAAGTTTCTAGACAACCTAGAGCTGCCTAAAACTTTGTAGCCGGCAAAAGGATGGGATCAACGTTATTCCAATACCAAATACGAAGTGAGAGCCAGGGCAATGGTTACTATAACATGGACAGATGTAGCAATTCCCAGTCTCTGCCTCGTGGGCCGTATGGAAGCCCCTAAAGAAACAGACCCCAGTACTCCAAGGGATGAACCATGGTGACAGCTTTCAAAAACGCTGCCAAAAATGATTCCCACTGAGCAGGAAGGGTAAAAACAATTATCAACAGTTGAAGTTTCCCCAGCTCTTGATTATCTCTTTATAGCCTGACACTCAAAACCCCTCAACTTTAATCCTGATTTATACATGAGCAAACTGAGGATGAAGAATTAAGTGATTTATAAGAGGCTGGAGAGGGAGCCCTCGGGGGGCAGGGGACTGAAACCAGAAGTGCCCTATTTCTGGCAGTAACTGGATGACATCTCAGCTGAAAATCAGCTACCGAAAAGTTCAGACAAAGACATTTCAGGATGAAGCCATCAAAAAAAAAAGCACAGCACTGTAAAATTCTGGCTGTAAAATGAGGAGAAGGAAAAGAGGAGAAATTAGGAAAGCAGTAGAGTATTCTTGCTATAAAGACATCTGGATGCCCCACATACCCTCAACATGGCCTTTAGATGCTTTTACTGTATCTAGTCTTTTGCTGGACTTTAAAAAGTGCTCCCAGAAAATTCCTTATTTTCTTCTAAAGGATGATTAAACATGCAAATACAGACACCGCTGTATTTCAAATTCTTAAGTGCAACGAATGGAAAATGCCTTGTTTAAAAAGTTAATTGAAGTGAGCTCTGCTGACCCCCAGCCATTACAGCTCACACTTACAGAACTAACAGATTGCTCAGCAAGGTTTATTAATTCACATTTACCAGTGGTGAGTGCTTTTATTTTCTGTCGGATTGGTGCAGGCATTAAATACACCAAGTTTCCATATGGTTAAGTGTGAGTGCGCCTTCCTGCAGATTAAAGAACGTGGCATCATTCAACGTGAGGAAATAAGGGAAAACGTGCAGCCCCCAGCCCCAAACTTGCCTCCCTGGTTGTACTCAAGGTTTTTTGTCACTGCAGCCTTTGAGGAGCAGAACACAGCATGGAGCATAACCTCACAGGTATCATTCAGACACTGGGTATTTATTTTTACCCGAAATACCTAGGAAAGACAATTTAGTCTCAGAGTTATGCAAAAAAAAAGTAGATATTAAAGTGTGAGTGAGGATATGCAAATACGATCGCATATGGCCAGTTCCTGTGGCTCTGCCTTTTATCTTAATTATGTTTCTTCATTAGCAAGAAAATAGTGTATCTAGATGAGATGTTAACAAATGCCATTTTACTATGCTGTCAAATATGGGGTCTAAAGCAAGGCAGAAACTCGTTAGTGTGACTTTTGGTGCATTATTGCTGATACCAGGAGCTGTGGGTGCTGTAGCTTCTGCTGTCTCCCTGTCACAACACCAGGCAAGCATAGCAAATTTAAGTAGATATAAATAAATCAATGTCCCGTGTTTTTGAAACGGCACATTTTGCTGCAGCTGAAGGATAGTTCCAGGGGTAACAAACGAATGTGGCACCTCTCTGGATGAATCTGTTATGCAGTAATAATTCTGGATCCGGTTTTAAAGAGAGGAAGGGGAAAAAAAGCGGATTGATTAAGAACAACATTGAGGTCCCTTTTTACTACATGAGAACAATGAGATAAGATGAAGACAGATTGCAACACCAACCTGAGCCTTTGTAGATGTCCATGTTAGCAGGGCATGACAAGCAGAAAGGAAAGAAAATTATATATTCATTAGTTTAGCTGCTGTATGATAATATTGCAAAGAAAAAAAAAGCTGATAGTCTGCTTAAAATAAAATTGCTACAATGCAAGGTTGCGTTCAATTCTTCGATTTCCCCATCTTTCAGGAAAAAAAAATCCCTCAAGCAGAAATCAGGCATTTATTTGTGAGTGAATGAAAAGCATGATTATGCTGAAGAATAGAGCAGAGTTCATTCAGACTCATCCAGCAGTCATCTGGATTTCATCAGCGTGTCTCATGATCAAAACCTTAGAATAATAAAAAAATTTTAAAAATCTAGGAAGCTCAACCTGAAACCTGCTAAGAAACCCCACAATTACGGCATGTCAGTCACCACGGATATGAAAGGCTGTCAGACATTTAAATCTTAATTGGGTGGCACTGTCTTTAGTGAAGCCTGCAGAAGGCGTGCAGCCAGCTGGCCTTTATCAGGTGGGACCCGATCTCCATGAACACCATCAATAACTCAAAGGAGATTTCATTACAGGAAAAATAATTAAATGATAAAAATTCAATAAGGTGGGCATACCGTGCACGCACATCCTACAGATAAGGAGGGCTGTGCGGAGGCGGTTGACACCGAGATCTCCAGGGGTCCAGCGCAGGAGCTGCACCGGTTGAGTCTGTATCACGGACAACATAAATGTCAGCTTCTGCTAACAGAGCCTGGGCAGCCTGGTGCTCCAGTTCCTCTCATCTCATTGAAACATCAAATGAAGCTCATGTAGATGTGCCCCAGGAGCCATCTGGGCTTGGGGTACATGGGGCCCCTGAGCCAACATGCGTCCGCTGTTGTCCTCTGCCCAGCCTGCGCCCCCACACCTCATCACTGCGTTTCTGTAGGTCAAAAACCTGCCCCGGCGGGAGATGAGCAAGTGATTACCAGATCCAGAAGTCAAGTCGTCTGTCGCATGAAATGAAATAAATGCTGGTACTAAACACAAACAGTCCCAAAGAAGCACTTTCTTTGTAAGCGTCTGTACAACAGGCAATTTAAAGAAAAGACCATCAGAGCTTACTGCTAAGTTAAAAATGATGCCTTGGAGACAAAGTTTCAGCCCTAGTCTTTCTTTTAAGAGATTTTAAATCATTTCAAGGTCTAAAAACTTCAAATCGATATTCCATTAGTTTATTTTCATGTTTTAAGCAAGAATGAATTAGCGTGGCAGAGCAGCCACACGTTTGTCCTTACATAGGATGATCCTGGATTGACAATTTTCCACATGAGATTTAAAAACCAGTTAGCCGACAACAACAATTTGATTGATAGCACTGTACACAAGAAAAGGAAGAGATTGCAAAGTGTCAGGCGGTTGAAAGTTATGTTTTCTGAAACACTTCCATGAGACTACACCAAAGGCTGGGAGCAGAGAGAGTCGTTAACCGCTCCCGGGGCTTCCCGCAGTCCCAGCAAGAAACAGCCCAGGTTTGGGTTCCTGCAAAATTCGGAACAGAAATGCAAACCAGCTCGTCACCTGATCGCTTCATTAGGATGAGATTGGCACTTTCCCCCCAGTCTGCTCAGCAGCATCCGGACAGAGAAGGATGCTCACAGGGAGAGCAGGGCAGGCGCTGAAGGATGCGTAAGAGATCCCACAGCCTGATTAGCAACCGGAGCTGGGAATTTTTCCTTAGAAGAGCAAGTTACTGCAGAAGCCAGGATATTTGACAGCCTGTTGCATCGCATATTTATGGTAGCTGTCTCGCTGCCAAGACAGGCAGATGTTAGTGCTGCGTTTAGATGCGGCATTAACTTGAGCAATTTTCTTTGTATAATTACAGGTAACGCAGACCTCCTAGCAGTGCTGCAGAGAGGCCAGCCTCGTGACAAGGCAGCTGAATTCACAGATTTCAACCCAGCTACAGCCACACCGCTGCATGCTTAGAAATCCTGCAATTCTTACAGTTTTTGTTGATATTTCTTAGAGCCGGATCCAGACAGAAAAGAGCTGAGTTTTCTTTCCCAAATGCATTTGCTCAAGGAAAGTGATGTGCTGCAGAGAGAAACCATGCTTCTACCTGCAACTGCTCCCCAGCATTGACATCCATATTTCATAAACTAAAGGCTCCCTTGAGCCAAGAGTTAAATTCCACCCAAACTCCTTCAAACATCAGAGTGCACGTACACTGTCCCCCGAGCCAAAAGATACGAGGGAAGCACTTGCAAGCCACTACCTGGTGGGGTATCTGATGTCTCTGCTTCTGAGATACTTCTGAGTATCTTTCTTCTGCATTTCCACTCCTTTCTTTCAGAGCAGGGAATATATATATATATATGTAGATATAGATTCAGACTCCTCTACTTCTATCATTGGCCCGTATTTTGAGTTAAAATGCTTTACATGGAGCTGTACTGATCCACATGAGTCAATGGAAAGTCTTTCACTGACTTCCACTGTTTGGGCCATGCTGTAGCAAGCAAGGAACGTCTGAACATTTATAGGTACATCAGTAAAATTTAGGGGGAAAAAAAGTATTGATTATGGTGATTTTTTTCTGCAATACCTATTTATTTACAATGTACATCGATGGTGCCTATATATATTGCTGGTTAATGAGAAGCTATAACAAAACAAATAGACAGTTTGGGAGTAATTTTGACCAGGAATGGCTACATAACTCTACATATACATGCGATCATGTTCCACAAATATTAGCATTTAGCACATATTTCTGGTATCTTTGTGCCCTGTTTTTAAGGAATTTATGAGTGTCTGACTACTGGAACTCTACCAGAAAACCATATTCATTTATGTACCAGGGGGTAACATAGTCCGTAACAGCCATCACCAGAGCCCCAGGTCCTGCTCTGTACCACTGTGGTGTTCAGGAAGGGTACGTCAGGGCACAAGTGATTCAGCAGTTCTCACACCTCTGCCAGTCCCCAGAGCACCACCTTCATGCATCCACGATTCTGGAAGTAATGGAGTGAAGAAAGCTGCTTCCCAAAACGGTAAGCAGAAGGAGAGAGGAAAAGTAACTGCATGTGGAGACTATGCAACACAGCTGTGCTTTGCAGTGTCCTGCACACAAACCACTCCACGTGAAACCTTTTAGAGAATTAAATAATGCAACAGAGCACACAGTGTGGTAGAAAGTAGAGGACACAGTAATATAAAGATCATGCCAACGGCCTAAAAGAAACTATTCACTCAGGCAGCCCATAGCAGGTTAGAGAGAGAGGAAAATTAAAAGGCAGAGGCAAGAAACTGAAGCTGAATGGCAGATCTGAGAGGAACAGAAGAGTCAAAGAAATAAAGAACAGGGAAACACTGTTTCCCATTGCAGGAACTGCACAGAGAAAGACCAACACTAAAAACAGTCCATTTACAATATAGGGAATGGTAGGAAATGAAAGATCACCAATGTGGTGTGAAGGGAAAGGCAGGTGAGATAAACTTTTTATGATGGGCACAGACTTGGAAAGTTTGGCCAATGAAGAAAACAAACTTGATGAGACACTTGAAATAACATTGAGGTCAATGGGGTTATTTATGAATGATAGAGACAAGATCGCTCAGCATTCTTCATTAGACACAACACGAGAGAGCTGGAAGATAAAGGGGGTAAATACCAGTGAAGGGCATAGCAGTCGGGTAAACTTTTGTTCTTGGAACAGTATTTTCTTAGAGACATTATCTATAAGCAGCAGAAAATAACAAGGAGACAAGTACAGGCAGCACAGGTTTGTCAAGAACAAGCTGCGTGAAATCATTCTGATATTTTTCGGTAACAGGATAACAGATGCTGTGGACAGGGATGAAATGCCAGGTATTATGCTGACTTTGGTAAGCCTTTCACACTGCCTCTCAGGCTAAGGAAATACGGTCTGGATGAATCTAATACTTGGTGAGTACAAACTATGTTGGCAAATCACACTCTGAATAGTTAATAACAGGCAAGGAACCTCACTGATGGCTCTGCAGAGCTTTATGTTCCGTAGACAGTCGTATTCCCTGTTTTCATTAATTTGGGGCTGATGGATTGAAAATGATTCTTATCAACTCTGCGGATGCCGCCAAGGTGAAAGGGACAGCGAGGCAATCAGAGGGCAGGAAGAGAATTCAAAACAGGTTTTAAGAATTGGAGAAATGGACTCAAAAATGGGCTGAAAGAGAAGTACAGAGACAAGAGACCGACCAGTCATCAACACAAACACAGGATGAGAGACAACCAGCCCTTAATGGTCCCACTGCCCTGGATCCAGGACTTGTGGAGAACTCTAAAGGGAGTGTGGTTCAATAACGCTGTAAAAAGACAAGACGAATGTAGGGTTTGTAAAATTCTGAAGTACCACTTCAGCACTGGCACAGATTCAGCTGGTGAACATGTCCAGACGTGCACTCAACTTTATGAGAAATTTGAAGGATTTGAGAGCCAATGGATCACAGTAAGATTAATTAGACCAGAATCAAATTGCTAAGGTGAGTGGTGGCATTTCCACCGTTGCTTTACAGGTAAACATTTAAAACACCAGCATAATTAGTGACAGTCTGTCTGTATGATGGCAGGGCTGTCAGTGAAGCATGCTATCATTGTCAGATAAAATAGCAATACTGAGTCATAAAGAGAAATAACTCTGCTGTATCATAACAGATGCAGAGCAGCAGAAAGACACCTGAGAGAGCTCTAAAGAGATCTTCCAGCAGCTTGAAACTATCTATCTGTAGCAACACCGAGCTCCATTGCCTTGAATAAATCACAGGCTACCAGACTGCATGTTGGAAACGAGGGACCCTTCTGCCTCATAGAGAAATAGGGCAGTGGAATTACCATTACATTAAATATTAACAGCACTGTTATTACACTGCCTACAGTCCTGGTTCCTCAATTGTAAAAGTAACACTGATAATGAGAGTGGTTAAAGAAAACCTAGAAATATAATTTGAGGTCTGCACAATTTGTCTTACATTAACAAACTAAAGCAAGCTAATTCTTTGGTTCAGGTGAGAGGTGGGGAAAAGGAGACTCATCAGTTTTGGGAATATACAGAGAGGATTTTTCTTAGAAGAGCTATTTTTAAGCTTGCAGATAAAGACATACATTCCCAAGGCTGAGAGCTGCAAATTCATATTCAAGTTAAGGAAAAAGGGGAACTTTTTAAGCATGAAGGAAATTAATTACTGGATCAGCCTATCGAGGGTAAATCCTCCTTCAGCCAAAGTGTGTGCCAAGGTGAGGTGCTGTTCTACAGACTTACTCCAGCTCCACAGGTAGACAGAGATTTGACTGTGAAGTCAAGTAGCTTATGCTACACAAGAGATCAAAGCAGACCATCATCACCATCATCATGGTCGTTGTGGTGTATATCTGGCCACAGGAGCCCTGAATGAGGAACTCCACAGAAGACTTGTAAATTAATCATTAGTCATTAAGTGAGCACCACATTGATTAGCCCACACTACATTCTTAAAATACAAATTGCACGTTAAAGTTGAAGGGATGCAGTATGCCTGTGTGGATTTTACATGGCTGTCAAAAGAAGTAGTTCTAGATGAGAAGTGCATTGGAGTTCAGCCAGCCCATGCATCAACCCATAATGATGATCCCAAAAAGACAATATTTTCTTTTGTGTATTAGCTCAGGCCACTAAACTGTAATGAAGAGAGGGGCTGGAATCGAGCAGGGAATATAAACTTTTTAGCTAGGTCATGATGTTGCCAGCAACACGCAGGATGAAGGAGGAGAACAAACAAAAGAGAAACATTAAATAAAGCAAGCACTCTCTTGGCTGTGTCTGTTCGTCAGTGACTTCTGTCACTTCTCAACTGTAACTCTGGTGTGGGTAAAATAGAGGAGATACTTGGAAATGCAAGCTGGACTCTCTGGATAGAGGCTTCCAGGTCTCTGGTTGGCTCCTGAGCCAACTGCTCCTGCTGGTTTTTACTACAAACACCCCTCACTTTGCACTGCATCCCTGTTCCTCCTGCACATCAGTGCGGTTACCTGGCACACAGACAAGTATATGCATGTATGCATGGACATCACTAAGAATAAATACGAGCTGATTGACAGGAAAGTGAAAAGAAAGCCAACAGTGAGAACTGTACCTGCATGTGAGCAAAGAAGGGCAGATACTCGCTGTACAGAAATGCATTTCAGTGAAAACAAGGAAAAAAAGAGGAGAAACGTGGTAACAAGGAATACTGGCAGTGACACAGAAAGGGGTAAAGGCCAGGACAAAAACAAAGGAAAATCCTAGAGGAAGAGGCTCGCTGTGTTTTACCTGACAAAGTACAACACAAAGCTAAAGCTGGCTGAGGCAGGACATAGGTAATGCCAAGGCCAATTTGCTCTAGGAAATACCTGGAGCCCTGCTGGCCTCTACTCCCCTTGCTTCTTAGTGTTTTTGCAAGTCCTGTAACAACATCTGACATGTGCCACAGATCAGAACATTTGGAAAAGACGCAAGGTTTAAAAGGCATACATTTCTATGGTTGCTTTTGGCCTGCTGAAACAGACCCCAGCGCACACAAATCCTCCTTGCCCACGTACGCTGAATTGGGAAACAACTCACAATTCATTGCCTTTTCATTTAGACTGATAAATAACTTGGAGATTAACACTAGACAGCAAGGAAAGTAATTGCTCACTCAAAGTTGCATTTAAAAATACTTAAGCACAGCATTAAATTCCTCGTAGTGTTTATCATATAGGCATCAGCCAGTTTGCAAATAACATTTTTAATCACCAAACGTTGACAGGGCTAGACTGTGAAGGACCAACATACACCACATTGTTTCAGATGAGTGTGGAGAAATACACCCTGGGTGGAGATCACTGAAAAATCCACTGCATTTGGTGTAAATAATAGTTCGGGTTGGGCTTTTTTTGCTTTCTTAGATGGTATAATGGAATAATCCAGCTGCCTGCCATTACCTTCTATTATATCAACAAAAATTATCACAGATGAAAAATGCCAAACAAATTCCCTCTTATGAACCACGGAGATTTAAAAACCCAAACAATCAACTGAGTAATACTGCTATTTGTGTTTGTGTACATTTAGACATGGAAACATTTTTCTTAATAAAACCAAAATACTTTACAATTCAGAGGAAAACAGGAGCCTGAGGTAATGCGTTTTCCTTTTAAATACTGTAAATGATGCTTCTCAAGGACAACGTTTGATTTTCTAACTCAGGCAAACACTGGACACCAATGAAACCCAACCAGGCTTATTGCAGTGATGGTCAGCAAAACTCAAGATATTCAAAATATCAGCAGCTCAGGAGCTGCACGGTTTTACACAACACACAGAAGACATCAGAGATGTCCCCATTGCCGGCAGTTGAGATTTCCACACAAAAATGGGAACGTGTACCCAGAAATACCATCTCTCCACCACAGAAAGCCATCGGAGACCCCCATTCCTGTCACTGCAGCCCTTGGACCAGGCAGGAGGAACCGCGGTGCTCACATGGCCAACCTGAGAGAAAGGGGCCTCAATTTCCCTACATGCCCACTGGAAAGACACTGTGATGCTTTCCAAAAATTACAATCTTCAAGTTTTTTGCACTCCCAGCATCAAGACACATCACTAGTGGGGAAGACTGAAGCAGACAAAATGCTGAGAACTGGCATTGGGGCAGAGAAAATGCCAGTAACTGACACTATTTTAATGGCTGTGCTTTTAAGACCTCCTGAGGATGAGGCTAGATGCCACAGTAGCTAAAATATCCCTTTCTGTGGTGAAGAAGTATGGAATGCTTAAAGAAAATTAGGCTAGATACTGAAAGAAGATGCCGGTGGTCTCCAGCACAGGTATGTGTAATGGCAGCTCTAAAATACAGAGAACAAACCAGGACACAGCAAGATAAGCTTATCTTTGCTGGGCGCAGTAATACATCCAGTCAGACTTCTTTATAGCATATTTATTTATAACAACTGACATTTTAAATAATAGTAATGATAAGAATGTGTAGTTTCAGATCAAATGTCTCTAGAAGTCTAACTTTCTTGGTTTTCCCAAAGCGACGTGACACTAAGTATGCAGACTTTTCTCTGCCTTGTTGTCTCTTCTGGATTGTTTTAGAATGGTTCAGGTTGGAAGCTCATCCAGTCCAATCCCTGCCAAGAGCAGGGACACCTCCACCAGCCCAGGCTGCTCCAAGCCCTGACCAACCTGGCCTTGAACACTGCCAGGGAGGGGGCATCCACAGCTTCCCTGGGCAACCTGGGCCAGGGCCTCACCACCCTCACAGTAAAGAATTTCTTCCTAATATCCAGTCTAAATCTCCTCTCCTCCAGTTTAAAACCATTCCCCCTTGTTCTGTTGCTACATACCCTTGTGAGAAGTCCCTCCCCAGCTTTCCTGTAGGCCCCCTTCAGGAACTGGTAGGCCACAAAAAGGTCTCCGTGGAGCCTTCTTTTCTCCAGGCTAGACAGCCCCAGCTATCTCAGCCAGTCCTCATAGGGGAGGTGCTCTCTGTGAAACTCTATTTAAACTTGCGCTGGATGCAGCGGGAACAAACATACCTCAGGATATGTTATGGGCAGTATGACCGTACTCAGCACAACCCAGCGAGCAAACACGGCAGAGCTGTACCCACACGGCATGGCACCTAAGCACCGCTGCCAAGAAGCAGAGAGCTTCACCATTGCAACCCCATTTTACCTCTACAAATGACATCACATTGCACCACAAACGTGCCAACGTGTGCAGGTATCTCTGCAGCATGCCATGATGCAAAGCGCAGACACAGCAATAGCTGACAGGAGGTACCACGTCTCCAGTGAGGTTGTGTTCTACATCATGGGGCACGGCAGCAGAGAGGCGAGCGCCCGTCTGACACGGCAGGAATAATTGTGCCATTCCCACACGCACTTTACAGCGTGCACGCCGCTATTCTTCTTCTGCATAGCTCCTCTCCATCAGCAGAACACCACACAGCAGCAATCCACACTCGTGCCACCTAACTTCAGAAACTCTTGAAGGGAGAATTAGTTTGCTCCCGTTTCCATAGCTCTTTCTGTCTGAAAAGGGCATTGTTGTATAGGTTGATTAGCTCAGGAGATTTTTCCTTATAGTCAGCCTCTATCTCCACTCCTTTAATTCCACCCCATTACCCTAGCTACACCCCTGGGCCCCATCCTGCATAACCACCATCTTTCTTTGATATTTACGCCCTTTATGTGTTCAGGAACTGTTATGGACCCCCGC
Organism: Mesitornis unicolor; assembly: GCF_000695765.1. Lineage (NCBI taxonomy): Eukaryota > Metazoa > Chordata > Aves > Mesitornithiformes > Mesitornithidae > Mesitornis > Mesitornis unicolor. The sequence continues at coordinate 157,686 of NW_010190037.1, forward strand.
AGACACCGCTCAGCCCCAGACACCTTTTCACGCCAGTATTTGGCTCTTCCCGCTCCCCTCACAGCTGGATGATACGGCTGGCATTAAATACAGCATGAATCTGCATTCAGGAACAGCCTGAGCAGCACAACCCACACAAGCCCTTGAAGCCTCTAACGTAAGTACACACAAGTTTATCCAGACTTTGAAGGAAAACAGGAACGCACCATTCAAACACTGCATTACTTGCTCTCCCCTGGCTTCTTGGCCCATTTACTGAGCTCTTCCCATGCATTAAAGGGGAAGGCAAGCTCTCTATCTATGTTTATTACACAATTCAGTTTTATATCAGCACATTTAACTTGTTTACGCTGAACTCCGCTGCCTGAGCAAAGAAGCACTGATCTGGGTCTTACGGGATTTAGTTCAGTATTTTCCCTTAATTGGGCTGCACTGGCTCCTAAGACACTCCACGCTGCTTTTATCTGCATTCTCCCACAAACTGGAATAGTGTATCACGATACTGCATAGCTGTTTTTACTCTTCTCCGAGATAAACCTAAGAAGATTAGACTGGTCGCTTTCTCTCAGCTTCCCACAGATTATCGCCCACAATGTAACTGCCCCGTGTACACGTCCCCTTATCTCCTCCCAACACTTCCCCATTTTGAATGTTTCTGATTATATGATAGGGCCTGAAAAATAGCCAGGATCTCCCTTTGCACTTTGCTCTTTCTAAAAACACAATCATTTTCTCATTCTTTCACCTGTTCCTTCTTCAATACACCACCTGGGACAACAATCTAAAAGCATTTACTGCAATTGGGGTTTGATATATATGGACTGGATTTCCAGAACCACTTGGTCGGCCAAGCATCAAGATTCATCACAGCACTGGATTTCAGAAACCTGAAAGGAGGCGAGGAAACTGCCAGCGTTTTCTGGAAGTCAGAAGAAATGCAGGGACTGGACCCTACTGCCTGACCCAGCTCTCCTTAGGCTGCAGAACATGTCCCTTTAGAGATTATGATTATTTAATATGGACATTAAGAACAATGTGAGGCTAAAATGCAAGTCCCCCAAGCCACCTCAGAAACTTTAATCATAGTTTCAGATGTGACCAAGCAGTGGAAATTAAAGAGTCAATAGGACTTCAGCTCTTGGACACCTCTGTGCCCAAAACACCGTCACCCTGCCTGGCCTCCCACACTGGAGGTCAGCCGGCTGATGGGTATTTCATTCGTGTTAAATCCTCATTCAAAGCATACAGCCTTATGCGTGTAAGGCATGGAAGTTCCTGCAGGAGAAGCAGGTCGAGTTGGCCTTGGGTTCAGCGGGAGGGCATTTCTGAGAGCAGGCACGATAAGGCGAGGCAGGGAAATTTTGGCTGTCTCAGGACAACACAAGGCGATGATGGGGACCGCCAGGGTCAGCCTGGGGGGATCCCAGCCGCCAGCACCACGGCAGCGGAGCTGTCAAGTATTGATTCACATCAGCAGGCAAGGACTGGCTCTGCTGCCACCGCAGCCCCGGATCCCTGGGGATCAAGGGTCTTCCTGAATTATTTATTGGGTTCAACAGGCGATCTCTGGCTTATCTGGATTATCTGATTCCACTCAACCACCTCCCATACTGTATAATTTATTTTTGTTTCATCTTTTGCCCCCCTTTCCGAGTGAAACTTAATTTTATAACTATTTTTTTTTCTTTTTTTTCAGCTGTGTAATGAATTCTGGATTACTGCCCTTTCTTAGAGGAAAATACAGGTGTCCATTTTCCCAATAGGAACATCTAATAAATGCCCATCTTAGAATCACAAATACTGCAGATAAAACATTCTCGACTAACATCACTATAACCTTCTGACTCATTCAATACAGTATTAGTTTCAGTATAATAAAATCTTATTTTTAAAGAGTTATTTATAGGGCTTTCATCAGGTTACCTGGGATATTATTTCACTGTGCATAGCTCTTTTCTCCTTAATATTCAGCTTAAAACACCTCTAAAATCAGAGCTGAAAAAACCTCTTGTTAATCTGATGTTTCAAGTGTCAGTGCAATTTCCAGAAAGTACACGAATTACAGAGGTTGAACAAGTCATAGAATCACAGAATGGTTTGGGTTGGGAGGGACATTAAAACTCCCCCAGTCCAAACCCTGCCATGGGCAGGGACACCTCCACCAGCCCAGGCTGCTCAAAGCCCCGTCCAACCCGGCCTTGAACACTGCCAAGGAGGGGGCACCCACAACTTCCCTGGACAACCTGGGCCAGGGCCTCACCACCCTCACAGTAAAGAATTTCTTCCTCATATCCAGTCTAAATCTCCCCTCCTCCAGTTTAAGTCACTCCAGCTCACACTTCAGTGTTCATTCATAATGACTTAAGACGTTCTTTGGAGACAAAATTTCTTAGCCCTAAGTTTCAAAGTACGTAGCTTTGAATTTGGGTGGCCCCTCATGATGACTTGGGCTCCTGGTTGAACAGCTTAAGATGTGACCATCACCAGGCTATGGGATGCCACTTTCAGTGGTCTTGGTGCTGCAGCTGCTTTATGAAACCCTTTTCCTATACCACATTGTAACCAGCAGTGTGCACCCCATCAGCAATGCATACCCCAGGAAAACAGAGCTAACAGCTGAAGGGTGGTGGGTCCGTAAGCCCTCTCTAGGTAGTCACATACATCATTAATATGCTCTGACTGCTGTACCTTCAGAGGCAAAAGAAAAGGGAGCGAGTCCAAAACTGGCTAAAAAAGCACTTTCATCTCAATTTTCACTGTGAGAACACGGAGTTATGGAGGAGACAATAATTACCAACACAGGTGAGACATCATTTGTTTTCCAACTGCTAACTTATCATCTTGAGTGGACTTCTGTCTGTGCAGCCCTCCAAGAGACACCTACCGTAAGCTCGGCTAATTGGTCAGGCGCAAGAACTGCTGTCAAAAATGTGCTCGGTAGGCATTTTCTTATAAAATCTATCAGAATGTCAGCTAGAAGTTTAGCCCTCAGAGATTAAAAACAAAAAAAGGGAAAGACATTTACGAGTTTGACAGGATTTTAGTGCAGAAGTTAAGGAAAGTGATGATGGTGTGGGAGAGACACCAGAGGACAACCGATGGCTGCCGATCCAGTACAATTACACCAGGGTCAGCCACCGGCGAGGCTCCTGTCTGAGGTTCAGCACTGCACTAATGGAAGACACTGATTTCCCAGACATCACTCTGACGTGTTTTAACACAGGAGAAATGGTCAAGCTACATTTGGATGCCTCTACGAGGATTTTTCTACTTCCTACAGACTTCCTCTGAAGAATGAATTCAGGCATATTCAAACACTTACTATATTTGCAAAGTTGTGTAAGCTGCCAATAACCAAGAGCTGTGTTTGGGTGTGCAAATTTTTCTGCCATGCCTATCTCCCTGTCAAAAATACAAGAGGCTCAGTAACAGAAAAATACAAGAAAATGCAGATGCTCTTATTAAAGCCGAGACATTTGGCCAGTAAAGACAGCACTGTACTTGATCAAAAAACACAGTTAAATGGCTCAAAAAAGTTTTTGGCCACAAACATTGCCAAACATTTTAATCTAGTATGCCACACTTGAGGACGCATCTTTACGGAAGAGCTCACTGCATTGCAAACAAGTAATAAACATACATAAAAAGGTTCATGCATTAATGCAAGAAATTGCATTACAGAGATCAAGCCACCTCTGCAAGAGGAGCATGCAGTCACATTTCTTTGCAAAATCAGTTTAATGCTAAACTGCAATCCCATTTACCTAAAAATGATGAAACAGGAAGGGAAAAATCATCCAAAATTATGATTAAAATGAACAGAAAAGAAGATTTACCAGATGTTCAGGCTCTCCACCTACCCTTTATCCTTCTTGATGTATGACATTTTCTTTCATTTAAAAAATGCATTAAGATGATCACAGATCATAACAATAAAACAGGTGGTATTAAACCCTCTAATTTAAGCTTCTAACTAAGGCATGCAGTAGGCATTCACATCCTTTCATTGACTATGGAAGGGTATCAGCCTCTCAGCTTTAAAGATTAATGGGAATATCTCCACAGTGGGTTTTTTTTTTTAATATTTTACTCCAACCTACCCTACCCTAGAAGCTACACCATTCCTATTTCTTCTTCCCTTATGCTCAGTCCCACACTTGAGCTACTCCTATACATTACTGCTGTCAATGATGAGGTCAGTGAGGTTACTTCTTCTATCATCATTGGAAGATACACACAGAAAATCGCATGGGTAACAAAATATTCAGCTATCTCCCTTTCTCTCCATCTCATTCTTACCTGAGCAACACATCAGGGAAAGGCAAGAGCTGCTGTACAGCCTCACTACAGGTAATTACCCACTCGTATACACAGTATTGCTGCCTGCCCTTTCTACCCTCTCCTTGGTGCCTTCCTACAGGAATAAGAGGCAGCCCAATGCCAGTGGTAAATTAGCTGCTTAGTTTTTAACTAGATCTGATATCCCTGGGCATATCCTGAAAAAGTGGGAAATGCCAAGCCAGGAAGCTGATGTGGGTCATCAATCATCCATATGTAGCTTTATGGTAAATGAAGGAGGAAGGGGAGAAGGAAGAGGGACTGATAGCTGAAGAACCACCTATATATTGGAGAAAAGGACCCATGTTACCTGTGGAACGTCAACACACGGACAAGATCAGCTAAACCATCAGAAAAAACGACACTGAAATAAATAATTGTCAACACTTTTGTGGAACTGGAAGAATGGCACGATAACAACAGCCTTTGGCAACATACAGAAGAAAACATAACGAAAAGAGCCCTCCAAAACCAGGAGTCTTGTGAATTGTCAGGCTAATGTCAGCAGGGATGTCATCTTAAATGGTCTTTGAGAGAAGGTACTGCTTTAAGGAACTGAAGTGGGATGTTTTATCCATGAATGCAGGCAGCATGGGACAACACCCAAGGTGCACGGGGGAGAAGGGAGCAAGCGGGAGGCTGAGGCCAGCGTGGAGGTAGCACAACCCCACAGCGCACCCAGAGCAAGAGCAGGGGATCAGATGGGAAGGAGGTAGAGACAAGGAGTTCAATGGGCTGATGCAGCCCAGGAGAGACAGAGCTTGTGGGGCTGCGTGGGAGAGCTGTGAGTCTGGCGAGAGGCCATGGTACATAAAAAATTCCCTTAGACAAACTGCCAAGCCCCTAGCAGCACAGCACGCTCTGCGGCTCCACACGCGGAGATGCTATTCTGCGCCTTACGGCAGTCCCGCACAGGCACTGGGGATGCTTCTTTTCAAAGCAAGGTTTGAGTTCACACTCCTTTGACTCCTAACACAATTTACAAAACCACAATGGAATATTTTTTCCCTGATATGGAGAACAGAAAGCAACAGAATTACAAGCTGGGCAAGATGAAAACTAACTACTGCGTGCAAGATACCACCTCTGAGGCAGGAGAAGGGAAATATATGCAAACACTTCTTGCTTCTGCCAAGGATCAGCCAAATTGGCAGAGCTGGAGCCTGCTCTCATTTTTATTGGGATTTTTTTTTTTTGTAATTCTATTAGAAAATCACTCCCAGCTTCCAATAGTGTGAGATATTGCAGAATCAGATCTAAAATATGTTAATGTCATGAGAATAACGATTACAAATCTTGGAGGCACTTTGTATGCTGCTCAGGTACATCTTGGATTACAGGCTTCCTGAATCTGAATTTGTTTTCTAATTCCGATGCTTTTACTTGCATTTTCTGGTACATGTTTCACAATACTTTTTATTGCAATTATTGCAGTAACTCCTTTAACAGTTTTTAGTCTTCCAGCTCTGATTTATTTATGAAAGACTTCTTTTTTAATTAAAGTTCTTAAAACTTGCTGCCAAGGACTTTGAAATTTAAGGATTGGATTTAAGCTACCAGAAAAAGGCATTCATGATCATGTTGGGATCCCAGTCTCTTCCTTTCAGCACCAAAGCGCAATTATATCTCTGTAATAGTTATGCTGAATATTAAAGGGAGCGATTATTATGGGGCATTTTAACTATCTGAACATTAAATTCCTAAAAGCACTAATCATAATTCCTTCGCCATATTAAAACATCACATGAGTAGAGCAGGAGCTGCACTAAAGCAATAGTCATTAATCAGTATTTAAAATAAGACTGTTGCCAAATTATCTCTTAGGCTTAATTTCCTTGAGCAGTATCATCCCATAGAGAGAAGTCTGGAGTATAACCTGACATATTACTGTTCTTTCAGAGATTAGTTCACCATTGGCAATTGCTCACCTGCATTATCTGGCCCCCGCAACACCTCTAGAACCTCTCCTCCAGCATACAGAGGCACAAATGTCAAATTAAATACCCATCTGCGTTCCGAGCCAGCCCAAGGCTGCTCAGTAATGGAGGCAAAATTGAATGAGTTATTTTGTCCTAACTCTACAGGCTGCAAAATTGAATTTGGTGGCAGCGGCAGAGCTGGATCCAAGAGAGGGCACAGAGGAGTGACAGTGGCCAGTGAGAGCTTCGGGAGGCAAGGGTGGAAGGAGGGGAATGACTGAATTTTAGAGGCCACTGATTTTGGGCAGCTGGAGGGAATATTCATTCCTCCATGCGCCTCTCTCAGCCCAGGAAACACCAATCCTGGCTCCTTGCAGATCATGCAACACCATCTGCGTCCCTCATGCCCAAGTGGCCGGTGCTCGCTCTCTTGGGTGCAGGGGAATCCTCCATGGACACCACTGGGAACGGACCTCTCACCTGTGTCTGCAGCTTCCCCATGTTTTTGCTTCTCTCCATACATAACCTGGCAAGAAAACACTTAATAAAAAATTAGTAATCTAATGATTCTAATAAGAAAAGCTTCATTGCGAGCATATGGTCGTGACACGGATCTGTGCCAGATTGGGCCAAACTTTCTGAATTTACAAGCTAAGTGCCAGTAGCAAATTATCCCACCTGCTGGTGATGATGAACTTCTCTTCCCTGCCTCCTCCTCCTCCTGGCTGGAAATGCTCCCTGCTGAGGTACTTCCATCTGCAAAGGCAGAAGCCGCGCGTCCTTGTCTGCGGGAGCACGCTCCAGCATGGGAACACCAGTGGCACACACGAGCTGCCATCCAAAATTGCTGTGCCAGGCTGGGCCAAACAGGCAAGAGCATCTGCACTAGGTACCATCTAGATGTAGTGCTGCTGCCAGAGCCCGTCACTGCTGATTTGTGTTTGTACGGTGTTAAAAGCCTGAGATTCAAAGCAGGAAGAAAAAAGCTGGTGTCTAATTCAGAGATGTTACATACTATTTTATATATACATTGCACCCAGGAATAACGATACAGAGGAGTTAGCTATCTCTTTGCTTTGCCTTTCATAAGTTTGCTCCCTCCACTTATCCTCCTTTTTACGGGGCACAGGAGAGCCATCTCTCAGCTCACCTGCTTTTCTTTCTCTCTATCTTGTTCGTGGCTAATTTTATCTCCCCCATGGCTTCAACTTCCATTTTCAACTAGCACTTACGCTGTCATGTCTGAAGTGTTCCTCTCCAGCCAACACATTATTTTAGCCCATCTCACTCTCACTTCAGTTGTCCCCATCTCGCTCTGTCAATGACACCAGCGAGGAGCACTCATGTCTGAACTTCTGTTATACCTCTCTTTATGCAGCCCCCACTGGAATACTTAACTGGAATTAATATGAAATATCATTGCCTTGCCCAGCTCTCAGTACTTTCTCAAGATCTGCTCCTGCTGTAAGCCTCACCTCTCCTCCCTAAAACCAGCCAGACAGGACATCCAGCTTGCACGGCTCTCGGTAATACTGGTTGCTACTTATTGCACTTGTGCTTTAAAAAATAACATTGCAAAAATAGCATCACCATCCCGTTATGTCTACTGCAAACATGCACGACCAAACAGTCTCAGGATTACCACCCTTTTCATTGCTCTTTGATCCTTTCACATTGTTTTGTGACTTTTATTCTTTTTTTACATTTGGTTCCATACTGATAGGAAACCACTTTTGAAGGAACTTGTCTTATATGTATATACAGCAACTGTATCAGTGAAGGCATTACCATAAAACTGATAAGAAATAGTGCTAAGAGCTAGTTCCTCTACTTTAATCCATTTATCCGACTATGCCTTCCAGTAGTCAAAATGAAGATATGTCCATGGGACCCAGCAAAGAATTAAATTTACATACCACAATAAGACATGAAATAGTTACAACTGCAATTGCTTAAGGATAATTTAGCCTATTATCCCTTTCTGTTACATTGATGGGTCTGGGCTATTGGTAAGAGCTGATGCACAGAAAAAATAGGTGTATTTTATGTGACAAACAGAGGAATGCTTCACTAATCTAGAAGAGTCATGAAGAATAAAAGGAATCGCAAATTAAAAAGAAAAAGAGAATGTCGTTGTTCAGGGGATTCGGATATTTATGATATTTGTACTGGGACCAGAACAACGCTGTTTTTAATAAAGCTGTCATCATCACATATCATATAAATGGCCACTTTTCAGCCCAAAGCACCACACAAACAACGAACCCAATCTGGCAGTCATTACTTAGCCTTCATGCTCATCAGTTTTTTATCTAAAGCGGTCGGATCTGATCAGATTTTCTCATCTGTTCTTTAGGTAAGGATCTAAATGCATTTTAGCAGGGTATATCTGTTTGCTTTGCAAAATAGCTTAACGTTTCTCTAATACCCAGTATAAGCAGCATTACAATACATAAAGTCTCTCTTGTAAATGATGCACATATTCCTCTGAAATTGGCTTTTACCTGGTTGCTGCTCCTTAAATAAGAAATAGGTCCTAAGAAACACCTTTAAGGTGATGAATAGAAGAACTGTAACTCTTGGGTAACACATCTATAGTTTAGAAAGCACCTTCATAGCCATGGTCTCTCCTATTCCAATCTTGTTATCCAGTCTGGAGCACTCACTTCAGGAATGTCACTGCCATTTAGCAGTGAAGTCCTGCCTGGGTATAGCTAAAATTTAGTGTAAGAGTGTCCTTACTGAAACCGCACACTATAGCAAATGACTGGGCTGTCTAATGAGAATCTGAGGTAGAAGACCAGAGGTGTTAAAGTTGCAGATAATTCACTATTTAAGTGTACTTGGGACAGACAGACAGACAGGTGAGACAGAACAGAGTCACTTCCACTGACATTGTCCATTTCGTACTACTCTGGGGCCACGTACTCCCAAACGAGTCTGTCAAGTCTGACCTTTCCATATTCAGCTGCCTGGGGACTAAGTGGGGGAAAAAAAATCACAATGATATTTTAAAACAGAAAAACTAGGGGTTTTTCCCTAGATTTGCACTAATTATAAACGGACATTTTTGAAAACTGTTTGGGTGGGTCTTGGTCTTAATTATCTTTGAGCTCACAGCTAGCACCCTCAAAGGTGAACATTTTCAGAGAACAAATAGGACAAATCAACAGCGGAAAGTTCTTCTTAAACTTTTTATGCCATTATAGACCTGTATATTTTTATATGTGCTTGCTATAAACTGTATTCAGGAATAGCATCTAGGCCATGAACTTGTACAATTCATTTTCCCATAGTACTTCAAAGAAAATCTTTCTCTTAATTGATTTTCTTTATGACCTCCTAGGTCATCACGCGTTCTTATTTATTTTTCATGTGAACAAACATTCACAGATCTTATTTAATTAAAAGGTGAAAAACATTACTCATTCAACACCAACTGCTAACATCTCTGCTTTTCCCATGATGATACATGCAGATGAATTCTTAAACTTATGTTTAATTTAAGGCTACATAGTGGCGAGGCTGAACAGTGCATGCAAGTGAATGCATGACCAAGCCCTTGGCCAAAGCGCAATAGCAAACAGTCCGAGGAGGAAGGCACCTTCAGCTCCTGCAAAGCTGCCCATTCAGTGAAACCTAACCGACCTGCTCCACTGGTTATTGCACATGTCAACAGGATTTAAGTAATCTCAGTACCTTATATGTGCATTTCCTTCCAACTGATGACTGGAAGTTCTTACTGAATTTATGAAATTTTAAAATCAGTATATTTAGGACAATCAAAATAAGTACACAGTGTACTTACAACCTAGCTCATCCTTCCTTTCTTTTCCTCTGATTTTTTTTCCTGTGTATATCCATGTACACATCCTAATACACACACACACACACACACACAGGTCTTACTTCAAAATGTATAATAAAATACTTCTTTAGTTGTTTTACTGAAAAATTTAAACTCTTCCCATCAAATCACAATCCATGCATCAGGAAATAAACCCAAGCATTTGCATTATCTGCTGAAAAGCAGCACAGCACAGCTCTGCAAGGCTTTAAACAAGGATGGCACTTAACTAGCTTAAGTTTCTTCTTTCAGACATATAAATCAGGAGGGACTTACCTCAAGACATGGAGATCACCAGAGTGAGAGGTAAACGAGACTCCATGAATTAAATTATTGGAGAAGTTTATCAAGAGCAGCCTGAATTACCTGGGGACCAGACAGTAACACAGTGATGGTTCCACTGTGACGATGCTGGAGGGCAACATGACACACATCTCCAGAGTTGGATTTTAATATAAAAGCCGTGTTATTAGAGAGCTATTTTTTAATAAGACTTCTCATTTATTGGAGAGCAAATGCTGCTAATAATAATACTAGAACCAGATATTCCCAAAAGCAGTCGCTGACAGGTTAATTCAGCCACTGAAACAAGGTGATGCTACTCCAGATTTCTTTTTGATATGTAAGAGGAATAAAAGAACTGGTTATAAAACTAAATTTGAAGTATGCAATTATATGCCAATTCTATTATTCACTGACATTCACAGAACCCTTGTGAAAAGGCAGGCTGCCATCTTCAGTCACAGGAGCAACTTCTGCACAGCAAGGGAACCAGCCTGGGAAGTCTCAAATCACAAGGCTGAAAGATCTGCCTGGGGAAGGAGAACAGAGGTTTTCAACTCAGAGATGCCAATAGTTCAGGGATCCATAGCTGAAGAAGAAAAGACTCGATGCCAGTGTGTCTGGTTCTCACTTGTCACGGAGACCAACAGACAGAACAAGTCCTGTGGGGATAACAGAGTTCACCTGGGGCTGAAGAAGCACCAAGGAAAAGCCTCACCTTTGGCTCAAGGACGGCCAAGGAAAGTGGAGGATGCAGCTACCAAAGCCCAGCCAAGGGAGCTGCTTCAGAACATATGAAAACAAGCAACGAAAGATTGGTTGGCTACATGAAGAGATAACCTGCAAACTGGAGCTACTACACAGTGAGGCTGGAGTACAGATTTAAAGACAGGGTAACTCCAAATCAATGATGATAACCACACAGAAACTATCGTGGTTGGGATGAACACGTGTCTCAAGAAACCAAATGTCCAAAAATGAGGAATTAAGTAATTTATATCCAGAAAGAACTGGAATATTAAATTTCACATGGGGTAGCAAGCTTAAATAAATCAAGCAAGACAAGAATGTTATCATGTGATCTGTAATAATAAATGTCACGTCTATATTTAAAGAGGAAAAAGAATTATCAGAGCAACTAAAAGCCCTTTCTTCTAAGTTCAGCAGCAGTAAAGCTTGAGAACAATTTTTAAGAAAAAAATAATCAAAATCAGTGAAGCTAAGAGAATGTGGGGGGGAAATACCACATGGGTTTAACACAGGTAAGGCACAGAAGACTAATCTGACATCTTTCTTAGAGAAGACAACTCAAGTTCCTGGAGAAAGGAAGCAAAATCGATCTCAGCTGTCTGATTTCGGTAAAGCTCTAACGTCATGTCACCTGGGAAGCTATTAGTTAAATTGAAGAAGATGGGGGATTAGTACAAAAAGCTTAAATTGGCCTGAAACTGCTAGGGGTAGGACTGGAACAGCCACAGTAAACGGGGAACGTCAGGCTGCAGGGAAGTTATTAGCGTCTCCACTGAAGGACTGGTCTTAGAGCCAGTCTTGGTTAATATTTCATCAATTACACCCACACACAAATAGCTCCGTTCCTGTTACAAAGTTTAGTGAAGACAAGGAGCTAAATGACATCTCTATACAGAGAGAAGTGGAACATTGGGGAGCAGGAATCAGATGGACCGGAGCAACAGAGAGAGGCTGCAGCTCAGTGGTACAGAGCATGGATCATGTATTTGGAGACTGAAAGAAACAAAATCAGCCCTGGGAAACGACAGAGGGGCATCACAAGATGAAACACTGTGTGATGTGGCTGCAAAATAAAACAGAAGAAAATGCAATCCAGAAGGTATTACATTAGAATTTCCCTACAAGATAGGATGCAATTACTGGTGTTTTACAAAGCCCTGCAAAGATCCTCTCTGGTGTAGCATGCACAAATCTGGACATGTAGTATCCAAAATTCAAACAGAAACAAATGCAGAAGTGAGGTATCAGGGTGACTGTGAGAATGAAGCTCCTGTCGTGCACGGACAGGCTAAAAGGGCTTGTTGTGTCTGGAAACGGAAAGCTGCAAGGGATGGCTCACATCGTTAGAGAATAGAGATGTTTTCTCCCTGTAAAGTCTGCAGGGCAAGAAAATACAAGAGAGCAGAGCTTTTAAAGTAATGGAAACTTCAGCAATGACGAGACAGGAAAAAATACTCATCCACTCAGCCTGGGAATGATGAGGTTTTTCAAGCGGAGAGGCTGGGCCAGCCTCTTCACCTGCCTAATGCCAAGGCAGGGTTTGATCATGTTTGCAACTGGGTAATACGGTCACCTGCAATTTCTGTGCCTATGCTGGAGAAATGAGCCCGGTGTCCTGTGAAAACACCATGAGCGTTTCACATGTGAATCTGGAAGAAGGCGGTGTAATACCTGCAGCACCTCCCCTCTCCCACATGTGATCACATTTCCATTTTCTCACAAACCTTCAATTAAAGGAAGGACCCAAACAGACAATTATCTTGATGAAACCTGGAATTAAATGCAAATTAAATTCAAGACCACTGAAAACGTGATCTTTGACCAGAAGTAAGTAATGAATTGGGTTTTGTCTCTAGCAGTTGTTAACTGGGTTGTTCTGGGATGTCAAAGAAAAGATAAATTGACTTAAGCAATGACTAATGTAAAGCTATTAAGATAAACTCTTGGGTTTTACAACTTGTTATAAAATGTAATTAAAAAAAAACCCCTCAAATCAAAAAAACTCCGCCAAAACTTGTTCTTAGTCCTTCTTTTATTCCAGCCAGTGCAGTGTGCAACACTGAGTGCTGGCAGCTTCAGTATAGGAAGCAGCCAAGGCTGGCAAGAGAAACCAGGTGGAAGCATCACAAAAGTGGCCCATTTTGGTTTTCATAGGTTTTTAATGGAAATAGGAAAAAGTTTTACTATTTAACTGAAGAATTTCCCTTCAGTTTTCTTACATGAATTTTAAAAGTTATTAAAATCACCAGCTACCGAAAGAGGAAAGATAGGTTACCTTTCATAATTTAGTTACCCTTATGCATGACAAATATAACAATAAAAGCCAGCAACAGTTTTACATGGTAAAAATGGAAAATTGAGGTCTTTCCTAAGAAAAGTCTAACTACTTACACACTGCAAGTTCTACACCATAGTTACAATGAACTAAAAATTCATGGGGTTTCTTCCCCTCACAGAACTTAATGGAGAGACAGTACTATAAAGGAAGCTGGAACTTAAACTGAGGAAACATAAAGCACAGACCTCTGACAATACTTCCCTTTAAACAGAATTACGTTATCTCAGGTTGTTCAGGCCTCAGCTGGTTCTGCGGTAATTCCTTGCTGGAAAGCCTATTCCTTTCCCTTTGATGCTTGCAATACAATCCAGAGAGCATTTTACATTCAAGGGACTTTGAGACATGCTCCAAACTTTTATATTTTTCCCTTCGCAACACACAAAACCTTTTTTAAGAAACAAACGTTCCCTATTTTGCCATTTACAAGATGCTCCAATAGAGTTGCAAATGCTACTGGACACATTTCAGGGAAGCATGTGGAGACTGATTGTTCCTTTCATTATTAACGCCATTGATAAACACTGGTTCGAGCCAAAAAATTATCTTTTCGTTTTTAGAGTCAAACTTCATCTGTTACCCAGTCTGCAAATCAGATCACAATCCAGCAAAGATATGCAAACTTCTGGTGCATGAAATGATTGACTATTCTATAGGGAGGCCACTTTACAAGGCTTTACGTATGACTTGGATCAAAGGTTCACCTTGGATCAAAGATTCGCCTTCACTGAATAGACAGAAAAAAGGGAAATATGGTGTAAATTGATACTTGTTTCTGAAAAAGTAGAGCTGATTCCGGGTCTCAAATTGGAATTTGCCTTTATTTAATTAAATGATGAGAGTCAGGCCAGAGACCAGTGGGATAACATTTGGTTAGACTAACACAGCAGTTAGAAAAGCACTTGCTGGGAGTCAGGACATAAACCCGGTGTTTGCATCTGCCATGGCACAATATGCCACGGATTTATGGGCACGCTCCAATGCCAAGGGCTGCCATAAACCCCACCCGGGCGGGCAGCGCAGCTGGACCGCACGTCCCAGCACTCACAAAGTACCCATCGCGGCTCAGGCACAGACAATTTACTGTGAATTACAGGGGGGGGGGAGAAGAAATAAGCCATGTAGAGCCTGGATGTGGACCCAAACTTCTCACAATTGAGTTTAAAGCACAGCCTTTTGATAGGGAGTGTTGTGAGAAGAATTACTGTCTGATGCTGTTCTGCATAGCCAGATATGAAGTAACTCCCTTCACATCATTAGGGATTGAAAGAGGAGAGTCATACCCTCGGTTTTAAACACAGCAACATCATAAAAACCAATTCCTATCAGGCACTGGTTTTTCTTTTGATTTCATTACAAATGAATAAAGGGTACAGAAATCAGGTGTATAGAATCAGTGCTGCGAGGACTCTGCACAGTCTAATAGCCAGTAGAGCCTGTTAGAAAGGATTATTATTTATTTAAAATAAAAGCTATAGCATACAGAGTAAAAGAAACCTGTATAAAATTAACATTTTACTCCAAAACAAGCAAACATTTTAGTGGTGTCTGAAGGACTTAAGAAATCATCTCTGCTGCCTTCCCTTGCTAAGCTCTCAGGTGCCGCAGTACACTACATTACTATGACAAGGTGAAAACAAGGAAATGAACTTAAAATAATATTTATTCTTCCTCTAGCTGGGATTAATTTCTGATGTTAGCATGCAGATATGACCCAAATACAACTTGTACTTAGAATTTCCTATGTGATAAGTAACTACGCTGAAAATGCTGCTGTTGGCGCACACCTCCTGAGAAGATACTTATTATGCAAAAAAATGAAGACATGAGAATGCTGATGAAAATCTGCGAGTCATTTATCAAACACTGACCTGAAATTAATATTAAGAAAAACCTCTTTTATATGCAAATGTTTAATCTGATCGAGTTTAATCATCACTTTCTCAGGACTGATGAGTTGTGTACGTACTGTGCACGGTAAGATACAATCTTCCATAGCTCATCCTCAAAAAATGCTGGTTTTTTATCAATGGTTGCTCTAGGAACACGTGGAACAGAAAATTAATCTTTTCTTATTATTTTACTCACCTGTGAGACTATCCATAAAGCCTATTTTGTCTGCCCACCTGCTGATCACTTGAGTAATATCTGGTTTACACGGACCGAGTACTTCCATTCTCTCAACAAGACAAACCCAAAGTATAATTGATTTCTCCGATGGATTTTCTAATGAATATCTATTGCTACTCTAGTTGCTAAAGTACTCGCTGATGTTTGTGTTCCAACAAATATAAA
This sequence comes from Mesitornis unicolor, assembly GCF_000695765.1. NCBI lineage: Eukaryota > Metazoa > Chordata > Aves > Mesitornithiformes > Mesitornithidae > Mesitornis > Mesitornis unicolor. The sequence goes on from NW_010190037.1 coordinate 173,452, forward strand.
TCTGTTTATTTACCATCCAGCTTTACAACCAGCTACTAGCTGGGGAAAAGCAACGTGAAAGAAAAACATCAATGCCCATGCATTTAGAAATGTTCGGCTCCAACCTGGCAGCCCAGTGGGAGCGCTGCCTCGCAGCCCCTCTCTGCAACTCCCCAGAGGAGCGAAATCCTCCGCCCTGCAGCAAGCATGAACAAGGTCTGAGTCTTATTAAAAAGCAGCATGATTACATTCTGTAAATCAAACTCTAACTAAACTACGTGCTGACCAAAACAGAATTTAAAGGGCTGGTTTGCTATACTGTATTATTGTCAAAAATATGCATTAAGTTAACAGAAAAACTAAAATCCCTGGGCCTGACATAGGATATAGATTTTCATCAAAACTTGGATTTAAATTCTCAAAGAGGACACCACGTACAAGATGGATAAAAACTCGGCATGCATGCTTTGATCCAGGTCTGGATCCCTAGTTACAAAGGAGCAACTCCTTAATAACTGGATTAGTAGCAGCAGAGATAGCACCACTCAGCTGTCAAAAGAATTATTTAAATATACAAATATATGTTCCAGATGGCTACTTGAGAGTACACTGAATTTAAATTAAAGCAACAGATTGGATTTATTTTAAGAAACTTTGAAAATTTGCACACGGTGGATTTAGTGACCATGAATCATTCCTGCCAAATCCAAACCCAGCTGAGGTGCCTCAGGAAAGCCTGGCCACTGCAGCTGTGTTACCTGAACGCATGGACCAAGGAGCACAGGTCTTCTTCTGCGCTGAAGACTGAAGGAAAAACTTAAACTACATCTATTAAATTGAATGCTGTATAACAACATTAGCAAATATATATTAATTATTTTCAGCAGTTACACATATATAAGTAATACATATATAAGAAGACATCATCAAAGTAGCATATGTCTAACTATTTTTCAACATCAATCTTTTGACTCAGACTCCCCAGAACAAGAATGAAAATATCTTCCTGCCTGGTGGTGAAGTAGAAAGTTCCTGAACCTCATAATGGCACTCAAAAAAAGGAAAAATTCTCATTTTGATTTAGTGAAGTCATAATTTAAAACTAACTTAAAAGAGCATAAAGAACACCTAAACTTAATAGATGTTGGAATAAATTGCTGTATGTAGACCAACCAGCAGAGCTGACAGATATCCTTGGGTCAGCATTTCTAATTGCCAAAGTTCATATTAATTAATAATAACTGTCCAATTCTCAAACTCCTGCAGTATACCCTGGATAAAATCTTTATGACTATCCAAAAGACATCTACAGTTTTAATCCAAAAGAAGGCATGGGACATTTCTAGGCATGGTTTTATAGCAAAACAATACCATTTTCATCAAGTAAACAGGAATTCCACAATTTTTATCAATTATTCTAAAATTTAAATTTAAAAAGTTTTTTTAAGATCCAGGAACCAATTGTTTCTGAAATAAAAATTAAGACCGTTGGCTGACAACACAGTAATTTGATACAAAATTATTGAGGAAATTCAGAACGTAAAAGTAAGGGTAAGAGAAGTTGAGCATTTCGTTGACGTGACACCACTCAAGGAGCAGAGGTGGGCTCCTGGAAGGATCCCACGGATTTCAAACACACAACTGGCAGGTGGGGTTCAGGATTCTGCCCCTCTGCTCTGCTCTGGTGAGACCCCACCTGCAGTGCTGCATCCAGTTCTGGAGTCCCCAGTATAAGAAGGACATGGAGAGGAGAGGAGAGGAGGCCACAAAGATGATCAAAGGGTTGGAGCACCTCTCCTGTAAGGACTGGCTGAGAAAGCTGGGGCTGTTCAGCCTGGAGAAGAGAAGGCTCCAGGTGGACCTTACAGTGGCCTTCCAATACTTGAAAGGGTCCTACAGGAAAGGTGGGGAGGGACTTTTTACAAGGGCAGGTAGCAACAGGACAAGGGGAAATGGTTTTAAACTGGAATAGGGCAGATTTAGACTGGACATGAGGAAGAAATTCTTTACTGTGAGGGTGGTGAGACACTGGCCCAGGTTGCCCAGGGAAGTTGTGGATGCCCCCTCCCTGGCAGTGCCCAAGGCCAAGTTGGACGGGGCTTTGAGCAGCCTGGGCTGGTGGAGGTGTCCCTGCCCATGGCAGGGGTTGGACTGGATGAGCTTTAAGGTCCCTTCAAACCCAAACCATTCTGTGATTCTATGATCCCACCAGAAGCCACAGGAAACACCAGTGAAATCACAGCAGAGCTGCAGTAACCAACAGAGGGCAGCTCACTCTCAGCTGTGTGAAATTCTTACTCCTGTCAAAACCCATGGCAAAATCGCCTTTGCCATCAATGAAATCCACACTGACATCAAATCTTTGTACCTGAAATCTGTAATGCCAGGATTGGACACCAGAACCTCCTCAGAAATTTCAAAGCTTTGCTAGTGGAACTTGCGCATGTTTTCAAATAATAAAGATAATATTTGAGAAAGGAGATAAATTTATCAAAGTTCAAATCAGATGAGTGCTCTGAACCATGCTACTCCAAACTGTCCAGTTAAAAATCTTCAAATTTTACGGAAATTCTCCAGGTAGCCATCTCTGTCATCACCACAAACATGTAAATTTGCATACTATATTTATTCTTCAATAGTAATTCCTATGGAGAAAAATCTGGTTTTATAATGCATGCTGGTTATAACCTTAATTAAGGAAAAAACACAGGAGTAACCTACCAGCTAAAAAAAATAATCACCCAACGACCAAACTAAAACAAAACATTAAAACTGGTTGTTCTGTTGTTTCGACAACAGCATGTGGCTCAGTACTAGTGCCAAATTAATTCCCCATTAAAATGTAAATAACCATTTTAAGCCTGCTTTTTAAATTATTAAAGTGCAGCTAACATCTGCTTATTGTGAAACCACAAATGAGTCTCATCTCTTTTAAAATTAATCTGTAACTCTAACAAACGCACAGACTATATTTGCCATCAAACTATAATTGATGCTGGGTAAACTTTATTAAGTGCACTAATGTTTAATTATCTTTGGTTCGGAGCTCCAAAGTCGATCGGGAGCATCTAATACACCGTCGTGTGCCACATCTGTCAGTGGATACGAGGGCTCACAAAATGCTCCCTTCATAAAACAATGCAAGTTTCCTGGTTAAGCGACAATACGGAAAACAACTGAGCCAAAAATAATATAAATTACAGAGGGATTAAAAGCCCTCATAACTTGTAATTAAGCAATAAATCACGACAGACTACACAAGAGCGCTGATTTATGCACTCCTCAAGTGGGAAGCAGTAAATAAAATTAGACAATGCAGAATATACATCTTATTGGAGAAGAACATATCCTTTGGCGTTTCATTCATACATAAAAATCCACTCGTCTTTAGTTTTCACTGGTGGCTATAGCCTGCAACACACTTATTTATAACACAAAGATGTGTCGCGATCTATAGGTAATGAGGAAGGATTACCTGAATCTGAGGAAACTCATATTTGCAACTCTTTTCTTAATGTCCCTGCTAAACCAGGGACTTCAGGAGGCAGGGAGAGCCCCAGACAGCAATACAGTAGCACCAGCTTTAATTTCTGCCTTTGTTCCCTAAACTCACCTGTACGTCACTAGAACGAATTTAAACTTTTGGAAAGGAGCCCTTGCGAAAACCAGACCTCCCTGACACGGGGGTTGTATTTGACAACCGCTCCGAAAGCTGTAATTGGGCCTTGAAATGCTAAATCTCAAGGTGGTTTGGATCCCAGCTAGCAATTTGGTAATGCTGATGATCCTGGTGCTGTCACCTAAAAAAAGATGCAAAATTCATGTATTCAACTTGTGGTTCAAATGCACACATTTAGCTGATGACAAGCCCAGCACAACCCTTCCAGTCATGTGAGGAGAGATCAAGAGGAATAGAGAAGGTCATGTGCACTTTCATTCTGCTATCTTGAAGGAGGAAACCAATTAAACAGCATAAAAAGAAAATAAAATCCATTCCTGAATCTATCAATCAGATACAGTGCATAAACCAAAGAAAAACGAACAAACCAGATGGGTATAATTTCTGGGAAACGGCCACAAGAAACGTCTGCACCAGAGAAAATATTAACATTTGTTAAGTATTCATCAATGATAACTGCTGTAGATGGAACAACACAGCAATATTAAATACTTTTAAAAGGCAAGACCAGGGATATTTTAAGGACCACAATGCAAGAGGTGCCTGGGCTTCTCAGTAGCTCCGAGAGATGAATTCACATCTTCAGGTCCATTCTCCCTGATTGAACAGCAACTTCTTTTCCAATTATTCTCTCTTATTCATACAGCAAAGTCAGATCGTAGGAATTTTATGCTCTGACTGCTCTGGATACGCTCACAGCATGCAGGTGAGTCAGGCCGTCTTTAGCAAACTCTGTTCCTCTAAGAATAAAGCAAACTACCCACATGTGGGCAACTTCAAACTGAGGACACACAGAATCTGCTATATATTTATGAGAAAATTCAGCCCTTCTAAAGACACTGCTGCCCACTGTAAAAATGAAAAAAGTGGCCAAAATCTTCGTTAATAACCAAGCTAGAGCTGCACACCCAGCAGAGCAAATGCATAGTGGTCTAGACGAGGTACATGCAGTCTTAGACATTTGGCTGACCAAAGGATATACAAGATACTCTGCCCTGCAGAGGAAACTCATTTCTTTCACGCAGTTTTCCCAACATCAGAGCTGGGGGTAGACATCCCTTCTTCCAGCTTCTTGTCTGAACAGCCTTGCACTGGTTTCTGACGGTAGCAGATGCTAAATCAGGCCAATGACAGTGCCTCATTTACCAACCCAACAAAATCCAACCCAACTCAACCTTCACTGAAGTCAGATGCTCTGCACTGAGATTTAGGTCACACACACAAGCTCCATAGATTGGACAGGGCTGGGCTGTCTTCTGCTTAATGCGCCCCTGTTCAACATCTTGCCAAAATCCTGTCACATTCAGTCTTCAAAAAGTTTGGAAATCATTATGTGGCAGGCTCTGCAGAACTATAAATTACTGTAATTTATTATTACTTCACTTAACACCTATTCCAAAAGAAATTTCCATACTCGTGACACCTACTATAGCAAATACTGTTTTGTAATCAAGATAATATTTTGAAAAGATTTTGTACAGAAAGAAATTATAAAAGAATGCAAAGAGAAGGAAAATGTGTCAAAAGCCCTCATTTAACTGCAAAAAGCAGGAGAAGGGATATTTCTGTGTAATTCACTGTTTCTGAAGATACGTGACACAGTGCACGATGCCAAATAGCTGTTTTTCACATCATCTACCATATGAAAAGGTGAAGACATACCAACATTTTTCATTCTGAATATTCTTGGGTTTGTTCCAATTAGAACAGAAGCTAGGTCTTCACTTTAACTGTTATGCAGTATTTCCCCTTCCTTAACGATTGTGAACTTAAAACTGAGAGCAAATCAAATGCAGAAAAGAAATCAAAAACTTTCTGAAAGCGGAAGAAGGGGGAAAAAAAATCCCAAGATTAAATCTGCTGCCAAGGAACAACCAAGGCATCAATCCTCTGTGTTCTCCTGCTCCTAAGACAAAGACAAGCAGCAGTAGGTTCAGTCTTGGTGTTAGACGCTGTCACGCTGATTTATGACACACGGCGTACGCTGGTCCTCCAACATGACACATTATCCACGAGAGATTTGGCACAAACAAAACTTCCTTCCTTAAAAAGTACTGCCCAAACCCATTTAACTTCAGTTCCTTAGGTGAAATGCTAATGCTTTCTCCACTGGGCCACCCGACCTTCTATGGCTGATTTCCCATTTAATTCCATCTCCTCTGCAGAGGAATAAACAGGACAAAGCACTTCTGGTAGAACTCCTGGTTTTCACTATATTTTGCAACATGCTATCATATTAAACAATAAATAATTTTTTCAACAAGAAATGTATGAGCTATATTTCAATCAGAAATAATTATGGGTAAATTTTTGTTTCCAGAGGTGCAAACATATTATTTACTTAATAATATTTACTTAAGAATAATATAAAAGTCCTGCTTTGATATATTTTTCGTGAAGAACTTGGTAGGGGCTGTAGTAGGCAGAAAAATGTGGGTTCATCGATTAGCACAAGGCTGCTGACTCGTGTGGATCCAGAGCAATTCTAGGAAGTAGACTGGCACTGTATGGTATTTAATTTCACAAGGAGCAAATGTATTTTCACAATTACAGAAAACAGCATTACACCATATATTAATATGCATTATTATTATAGAGAAATTTAACGAGGCTACATAGAAAAAAAAAGCAAAGTGAAAAATACTTCTGAGGAAGTTGTTAAACTGCTCCATTTTTGCAAGGCTAAAGCTTTTCATGAGTGGCAACTGTGAGTATTTGTTTATACGACTCTTTCTTCAACAGAAAACCTGCAGGAAAAATGAAAATCAAGTGTGGATAGCTATTGAAGCGGCAGACAAAATTAATCTATGCTGGGAATTAAAGCAGACACCACAGGGTGATTATCCTGAAGGACAAGATGGGAAATGGCTGTATTTTCCTCAGTACCCACCCACATGGTAGAGTCTCCAGACATTCGCTTCAGGAAGATGAGATCTACACAGATCTGGCTTGCTACTTGTGCTCCTTTAATGAACTAAATTACTGTTTAGTATCAAAACTTTCAATCACAGCAAGAAAAGCGTAAAGAAACCAGGAGGTTCTCGCTATTCTTTGACACTAAAAATTCTCCCACATTAGTGTAGCAGGCAAAAAAACTTGTCATTTTTATGGTACCATAAAACTGCACTAGAATCAGAGGACAAACGTTTTCCGTGCTGTAATTCCTTCCTTTAAGGTGACTGGGAGGAAATCAGACTTTCTGCAGGTAAAACCAAGATTAAGGATAGGATTTCTGCTTCCAGAAGTGAAGTTGCACACGCAGCAAACGAGTGTTGATGGACAGAGCCAAAGGAAAATACAATTCAGTCGTGTCCTTGCAAGCCACAGAAAGGGAAATCACACAGCCCGTGCTACTGATACAGCACAGGACTGGGCTCAGAAATAAACTCCTGCAGCTGAAATCCGTGAGAGGCAGAGATTTTATGAGTGCTTCGAAAAAGTTCAGTGACTTTTCGGACAACTAGAAATCTATATTATAAAAGAAGTGATTTGAGCAGCAGCTATTTATAGGTAATACATTATTAATTACATTCCTGAAGACCAATTTCTGATACTGAAAGGAAAGGGTTACACACGCAACTCACCATCCAGGGACTGGATGTGAGCTGATTCAGTGATAGCAATGAAAGACACTGGGTTCAAACTTAACTTCTAATGCAGGAGCCTAACAGTTCTGAAAATGCTTCAGACACACGTGCATATATGTACATTTGTATGTATAAAAGATACATTTATGCAAAGGAAGAGTACAACCGAGTATTACACTGAAATAAAGCATTAAAACAAAATCTTTCCTAGTCAGACAGACTCAATAAATACTATTTTAATAAATCACAGACAGAGAGGGGACAAAGATAAATGAAAGAGGTTGCGAATATTTTGTGTCAGCAAGTAAGGAGAGGAATATAACTCGAAGGAAGGAAAACAGGAGAAACACAGTAGTGTTACACATTGCTTATTCAGAAACTGTCGTACACAAAGTTCTTTCTCTGGGAGTAATTACCTACCTAACTAAAAATTGACTTTGTTTCATTACGGTGTCCTGTGATAAGCCGTGCTGTGCTGCTGTTCCTCAGGCAGAGTTCCTCTGACACAATCTACATTTTTGGATCACGGAAACTTAGCTTGCCAAGTATGAGCCAAAAAACTGCCTTGAGGAACAGCTACTGAATGTGAGCAAGTCAAACTTTAGCCTGCATAGCACTGTGTTGGTTTTCTTGGTGGGGTTTTTTTGAGGAATTAAAGCGTGAAAAGCCCTGGAAAAATCCAAATTAAAGGCTTTTCCTGAACAGACCTTTCCTAACATTACAGATTAGAAAAGGGGAAAGCTTGCACACCCACAATCCCCCCTCCTCTCCACCTCTAACCCAAGCCCGGCTTCACCTCGTGACAGACGGTGACTACTTAACGGCAGCCTCTGAGCCCATTCAATCCTGTACACCCTAATGGTGCGTTTGCAAAGCCTGTAATTTGGTAAGATTTTTCACTTTTGAAAAGAAATTTGACATGTTTTTTTGCTGTTCAAAAAAATCTGTTCTCTCTGAGGCACAAGGAGGACTAAACCAGTCATTTTCTATGAAAAGGTTACCAGGAATTCACACATCTTCACACCTGCTTCTGCGAGAGCGGATCTGTAAACACACCACTGCCCTCCTCCTTTTCCCTTTCGTTAAACTTCTGTATGTGATTTCAGGAAAAGTACTTGCAATTGTAACGTGCAAGGTGTCTGCATTTCTCATGTTCTAGAGTGAACACCAGAAAATGTCATTAAGAAGAAAATACTCATTTTTGAAGAAAGCAGTAAGGTCAAATTTCAAATATATTACATTTTTTCCTGCTATGCCTGCCCTTACAAACACTCTCAATCCTTTAAAAATGTTTGCTTAAATATATACAGTATATATAAAGGGAATAAACTACTTGCTATGATATTTGTCCTTCGGCAGGACTGCCTAAGAGAGAGGGGGGGAAGGAAAAGGAGGGAAAACCTTGACAAGAATATATATTAGAGCAATCAATAAAAAGATAATCCTTGGAATTCATGAGTCTTTAAAATAAGATGCATTTTCTTGTAGTAATCCTAAAAACCTATAAAAGAATATTCAAGCAATAAACCCCCCATAACCCATATTTAACCTTTCATCATGTAGAACTACACATTAAATAGCTTAGCAACGGCATGCTGTGTAAGTGCATTCAAATAGGAGCAGAAATAGAAAAATGTAAATGCTACACCTCTTTTAACATGCACTGCACAGCCACGAACATCTGCCAGCTGACCCCATAATCCAATTGGCTGTTCAGAAGCAATCATATCCCTAGATAAGAGCGGCACAGCTTCTCCATGCAATGCCCATTTTCTTTAAAGATTGGAGAAAAATGTAGTTAGCCAACTCTGCAACAATTTTCAAACACTCAGAGGTACAAGAAGGAAGTAATTCAACATATTACAGGGATCTGCATTAAAATACCATCAGCTCTTCTCCCAAATATTGTAATTCGTCTTTTAATTTCACAAGGCAATAACACAGAGGAAGTTTAAGGCCGAAGTGATTATATCTAATCGAGTGATAATATCAGAATACCAACTGCATACAGCCCACGCAAACTGTTTGTCACTTCTAATAGAAAATAAAACCTGGAAAAAAATCTGGAAGGGCTCAGCCCAGTCCATCAACTATAATGAGAAGAAGAAATACATAAAAGCTGAATTAATTCACCTAACTCGGAGTTTACTTCTGGCATCTACTGCAAAAGGAGTGCACTCCTTGAGAGGCTCTACAGCCAGGGGGACCTGAAAACACCCAGAAGAATGGCTTCAAGATACTCCAGAAGAGCCAAAACTTCTGTGGAATTAAGAGAATAAAAGCCACAGAATACCATGGAGTAATAGGATGTGTCATTATGGTTGGTCTCAATGATCTTAAAGGTCTTTTTCAATCAGATGACTCTATGATTATCTCTACATAAAATAAAACTTACGCTAAAATGCTCTGTCATAAATACAGAAGCAAGCTGCACTACAGGGGATTGAACTGACTCTAGGAGGACAGTCTTTTACAAAACAGTTTATGTGACTCAAATAATTACTCTTATAATCATCAAATAAATCGTTTTGGTCATGCAAATGGTCTCCATCTCCAAATCAGCAGCTTTGATAAAGTGTCTGCTACAACACTTAGACATACACAGGTCTATGGGGCCAG
>NW_010190038.1:0-36424 GCF_000695765.1 Mesitornis unicolor
ATGCTCCGATCTTGAGCTTCATAGAAGCAGAGAGAAGAGACACATACCCACCTCACTACAGCATACTTTCAGGTAGTTGTAGAGGGTGATAAGGTCTGCCCTCAGTCTCCTTTTCTCCAAGCTAAACAACCCCAGCTCCCTCAGCCACTTCTCATAAATCCTGTGCTCCAGATCATTCACCAGCTTTGTTGCCCTTCTCTGCGCCTGCTCCAGCACTTCAACGTCTTTCCTTTACTAAGGGCTCCAAAACTGAACAGTACTCAAGGTGTGCCCTCACCAGTGCCGAGTACAGGGGAACAATCACTTTCCTACTCCTGCTGGCCACACTATTCCTAATACAGGCCAGGATGCCTTTGGCCTTCTTGTCCACCTGGGCACACTGCTGGCTCATGCAGTAGGCACTGAGGAGAAAGTGTGCCTGGGTTCAAGGACCTGCGAGCTCAGAGGGTGTCCCTTCCACTCATAAAGGTATAATGCAGTCAGGAGGGCATTATTGTAGACTATTAACAAACAGAAAGTTCACACACAAAAGGATCATGCATTGGTTTAAAAAAGACTAAGACTAAACAGCAAAAATTACTCCATACATGACTTCTGCACAAAAAGTAGCTATATTCATAGTTAGAGAATGTACACATACACACACATATACATACACATATATACACACAGAAAAATCACCTCTAAATTTACAAGAAATGCAAAATATATCTCACTTCAGAGTTTTTGCCAGCCTTCTAAGCCTGCATGCAGCTCTGATCCACTGGATGGCCGGTTCACGAAAGCAACAACCGGGAAAGCCTATAGAGGGAGCAGGTCGCCTGCTTTTCCTGAGCAACAGGAGTCTTCAGCCTTGAGTGAGGACCCTGAGAGAAAGGAGAGACAAAGGTAGAGGATGAAAATGGCTTAGGGAACAGTCCCAAAGGCCAGAGCGAGTTACCCTGAAAACAGCAGCAGCACCCGCCTCTCTGGGCGTGGGCAAGAGGGCTGCAGATCCACATCTACCATCTCTTCCTCCTTCCCTCATCTTCAGGTTCACACCTGAGCCCCACGAAGGGTCAAGAATCTCTCAGTGTTTGCCCCCTTCTGCAGTTGCTGGGGTGTGCCTGCACTTCAGCACATCGCAGGATGGAGATCTGCTTGATTTAGAAACTGAGCAGAATTTCATCTTCCAACATCTGCAGCTGTAGTAATAGAGCATTGCCTAGAAGTAAGGGGAGAATGCAGTAAGAAAAGCCCAGCATTTCCTGTTGAACAGAAAGAATAACTAGAAAATGCACAACTGTATGTCACAGACAACATCAGAGAAGCAGTATTAAGCAGAACCAATACTAAAACCGCATTCAGAAGACACTATATACAGAAATATCAAAGAGTTAGTTATTGCTTGTAGATGCTATGTGCCTGAATTGAACATTATGTTTATTCTAATTTACATGTGCATACACAAAAAATTCTAAAAATCTTTGACCTATGTATACCTGTACTGTAGGCCCAGCAAGCTGGTAGTTATCTGTGTGACTGTAAAGCGTGACCTAGTCAGAATTGCATTTGCTGAGCACAACACAGATATGTACCAAGAGCCTTTGCCATGTTTATGATAGCCAAACAGAGAGAATAAGATTTTTTTTTCTTATTCTTTTTCTTTTTGAACAGATACAGAGTTGTGACCAAAACAGCTTAACAGAAACTGTATCTTAGCAAGCAAACCCAGATTCAGCATCTGAATTCAAAAGAAGAGCAACTAAAAAAATACCTGTTTGGGAGCAATGGTTTTCATAATATGCTTCACTGAGTGGTATATGTGTTCTCAACCTAAAAATAACAATTAAAAAAGAAAAAGTGGTGCGCAATACACATGCGTTATTCACCATGTTGTACCTGGGAGTTCTCTTTGTAGAAAGATTGGCCACCAGAGTGTGCACCAGCTAGCTTACATTTCTGTAAAAAAAATTTAAGAACTAGCATAAAGCATACAATATTTATACATTAAAATTATACTAAGAGCTTTTTCCCTCACACCCTAGAGGTCTAATAATACTTTAGCATTTGTCTCCCGGGGAGCGAGAGCAGGTCTTAGGATAGCAACATAAATAGTTAAGCACAGGTCATGCAGCTGTAAAAGAGAAAAAGAACACTCTATGCCCTTCAAATCTCAGGCACTGCAGCATGAGACATCAAAATAGGTAACACTACTTTTCCTCAGCTAACTCATATAATATGTTTCATCTTTTGATACAGGTTTGCCGTTTTTTCTTTTCTTGCATCATAAGGGAGAGGACATTTAAGGAATATATTCTGCACAGTGATGTGATTCAGCAGCTTTCTGGAAAACAAAAATGCAGCCCTTTTTTCAGTGCACTAATGAAACACAACTGGCAATAATTTTCTTCAAATTGAGCCTAACTGAGAGCAGACGATATACCATGTAAGCTGAAGCTCGGTAGTCTTGGATCACAATGTCATTTTTCATGGTTTTTTACATGATTGAATATGAGCTGAGCATACCTTGCTGCTGAAACCAGGCCAATGACAATAAATACATTACCAAGAATACAGCAAATACATCTTCCTTTTTATCCAAATTCTAGGTAGCTTTTGTTCGTACCAACAAGTGAGACTATCATTTCTGAGTATCTCCCAAGGTCATATCTGCAGAAAAGTTATCCTGCACTTCCACGAGTGCAAAGCCCCCTGTCATGAGCTTGCCACACCATAACTTTTTTTGCACAAGGACATTGGATGGTACTTAGTAACACCACTGTAGAAACACTACATAATTTTGTATATTTGGTATCCTTTACCCAGGAGTGCTCCAAGTCTGGGAAGTGAGATCAGGATCAAAAAGCGCTTGGCTTAAGAGGAATAAAATCCCCCACAGTGACACATAGGGTAGTCAAAAGAGTTTAGGGAGCCATAGTGGCCTGGTGCTTCATGGGTACATTTCCCACCAAAAAAATCCTAATAAAGAGATCCTTGTCTACTTAGCCCGATCAAGGAGTCCAATCTCCAGGCAGGCACGATGCAGTAGCGCGGCAAGCGACGAGTGCCTGAGCTGGGATGTGCTGCATGTCCTGGCTTAGGGCACACGCTGCTTTTTCTCCAAGCAGCAGATGGGAGTGATAGGCAGCATGTGTCCCACGTACCGCTGCGACCCTTCCCGCCCCGAGCCGCAGGAGATCTGCCATGGGCAGCAACCACAGCCTGCGAGGAGCGGGTCCCAGCCCCTCTGCCAACCCGTCTGAAGAGAAGAAGTGCTGTGTAAGCGCCAGCCGTTATTGTTACTGGCAGAGCTGCGTGGTGACTTCTGCTCCCAGTGCCTCTGGGCTTGGCTAACCACTAACCAGCACGGAGCCTTTACTCTTAGAAGTACCACGCAATATTCCCCAAACACATTGCCATTTGCAAAAGAAAGAGTCATTTTGACAACAAAGTCTTCCAGTGACTAAATGGCCAGTGTGTTGTTCTCATTAAATAGCTGGCAAAATTTCTATCATAAATATTGCTAGCAGGCCATTGTATCTCAGCTGTAAAAACCTGCTTCAGGCTGATATTTGGCAAACAAGACCCAGCAAGATAATCCTTTTTTAAACACACTATCCTACTTGAGCAATCTACAGACATGTAAATCAAGAAGTCTGCAAGTGTGGGCCCCACTGACACCTTTGCCGGTTCTTCTCAGCTGATGCTATGAGGGAAATGAGCACCCAGCCATCCCAAAGCGCTTGCTCAGAGGCTTTTCTTTTACCTCCAGATGCCCTCAGTGGTTCAGATAAAAATGCTGGGTAGGCACAGAGCAGGGCAGAGCACACAAACTGCAGTCAGCGACGAGACCCAAAGAGGAATTTCCACAGAAGAAAAGCCCATCACCTGGAAACACACACATAGCAAGACACTGATCATTTTTTAAACAGAGGAAGAGCAGCTGCTGGAAACCCCTAGAGTCCCACCTAGCCATATACATTCCTCCTTCTCGATCTGGAGAAGTCAGCTTCTCCATAGAAGCGAAAGAAAAACTTCACCTATTTCTCTCTCAAAGGAAATGTCTGCTGCTACTCCAAAGCTAAAACAGCTTCTTGGTCATAATGCTGTAACGTTGCACTGGCTATGCAGTCCTCTTGTTTCAAAAGGTTTCCTGTGGAGTCCACCACATCTGACAAAAGCTTTGGTAGAAAACATGTCATCCACTGGCTCTTCTGAATGGAGTTTTCCAGATCTGCACAGAATATCAAAGAAGCAGTTTAATGCAACAGGGCTGGAAAACTCAGCATTGAACAAATAGTAGCAACTTCTTAGGGATCCATGTTAAAGTATTCAGGATTTATACTCGGAAATACTCTTTTCATTTATTTCATTATTAAAAGTCTGTTACAGTTAAGGTTTCTTTTTCTTTTAATGCTGAACCTCATTTCCAAATGCCCTGAGGGAACAACAGCCACAACAATAAAATTAGGAACCAATTACTGAAGATAAAATTAGAATAACTAAGCTCAACACTATACAGGGAAAACGCAGTGTTAAAATGTATGAGGTAAAATGTTTTTTCACTATCCCAATGTTAAACTTCATTTTGTCCTTGGAATGAGCAAGGGCAGAAATCTGTGACAAACTACCACATTATTAAACATAACTGTGTTTTGTGTAAGTTAGATGCTAAATCAGTATATTTTCTCAGTATACTTAAGGGCCAGAGAGGCTTAATAAGATGTTTGTGATTAATTTTTAATTAACAAGACCTTTTTTTAAAATGCTTTTAACCCTCCCTTCCTTCACAATTGTGATTCAGGGAAGTACTGAGAAAACAGATGGTTTACTCTTCAGTCCTGCTTATCCAGGAAACCTGGAGGGAAATCTTGAGTGAAAGAGATTCTTCAGCAAGTGTGGAGAAACCACTGCTATCACACCTACCACCTCTGTGGCAAAAGCAGCAGAAGATGACAGGTATCCACCTGTCTATACTAGGGCAACCACTCAGATAGATAGTGAATTTCACTTCATAGTGAAATTTCCAATGGTAGGTAGGCCTCACGATTCAGGACATACACACTATTGAGCCCTGGATTAGAGTTAGGCTTCCCATATTGCTCCTGAACAAGTATCTTCATGAGACGGACATTTTCACATGGTCTAAGCACAGCACAGGCACAGGTTGCATAGGCTGGAGAATGACAGTTCCTCCTCACAATCACATTGAAAAATGCATTCCTTTTTCTTTTTCCAGGAGCAAACAAAATAAATCATGCATTTCTAAAACCAGAACTGTGTTGTAATGTCCAAAACAGGATAAGAGAGGAGGGGAGTTGTTGTGGTCTGCTCTTTCTTCACACATAGGTAACTCTTTGCTTACTCATCTTCTTTACAGCCTCGAACATGTGGCTGTCATAAACTCTTTGACGGAATATTGTCAAATACATTCACCAGACATTCTGACACTGATGAAAAGAATCATTCAAATGAAAAAATTATGGTAATGAAAATACTCTGTTTAGAGCACTGCTTCATGTTAGCAAACAGCTCATTTGCTATTCCTGGGTATTAGAGTTGAGCTCAGTGCTTTTGCAATAGATATTTTTAAATAAAGGTAGAAGAATTTGTTTGTCTTATGTTACATACTCGAAATATCTGTGGAAAGAAACAAGCATCCTCTTCTTACAGTAGTGTCTATAGGTCTTGAAACGAGCAGAGAGAGCAAATGCACATGGGTGTCCAAGCTGTTCTCCAGCAACTGTTCTCTACACATATGAGCTGACTCCTTATCTCCACTTCAATCAAATGAGCTTATTGTTAAAGTTTTACAAAGCAACCCAGCAGCAAGGTGAAAGATGAAGAGATTATTGAATAATAGATAAGAATATTTTTAGTCAGCTCAGGCGTATTCATGTCTCTGAGAAAGCACCAGGAAAAAGCCCTCAGAAAAGCGCTGGCTGAATTCCAGCAAAAGCCACCCAACCGTCAGCACCTCACAAGGGCCGGGGGCTCCCTGGGACCAGAGTACTGGGGGGTCCCCACAAGAGGGCAGAGCCCAGAACAGGGCTGCCAGGGGAGCATCAGGACACCTGAGGCAGCCCCAGCCCTGGGAATTGGGTACCTCCCTAGGGATGGGGACATGGACCCATGAATGGGCCCAACTCGGGTGTCCCATGGCCAGGCAGGGCTGTGGGGATCTGGAGACTGTCCTTGCTGCAACATCATTGGGGCAGGGACCAACAGCCCCAGGGGGCTGGGCAGGGTCAGTCAGTGCTGGGGGTGTCCTCAGGGCCCTGACACTGCCATGCAGAAGTGTAGAATTACTAAGAAAAAAGCTCTCGGTCTTTCTGCCCCTGGAATTGATGAAGATAATATTCTTGCTTCCTTTTTGCTCATAGCTTTATAAGCCCAGCAATCCTGTCCTTAAATTAGCAGCAGTTGGATTCCCAAGGTCGTTCCTTCCCATCAGGTTGCCTACAATGTTGTTAAATGCAGGGGCAATAAAGAATTTGTAGTGCTCTGTAAAGGACCTTCCCCACGTGCAAAAGAAGGAAACCACCAAACTGTCTGATTCCAGCACTGTTCTGCTTCTTACCCTGCATCCTTTAACCAAGAGAGAACCGTTGCTCTGTTAGTATGGTGTGAGGAGACAAAGATTTTCAAAAGATCTTTTCGCTGCCTGAGCCAGCCCTCTCCCTGTTGTCTTTGCCTTTTAATGAAGATCACAGGGCGGTTGACATCTTTGATCTCACCACAGATACTGAGAGCCTCTGAAGAAGTGGAGTCATAATAACATCATTCACTTAAAAGCTAGGGAGATACTGACCGAAATTGCATCTTCTGAAATAAAGTACCAGTGAATAATGAAGAGTCACTTGGATATTCAGAACTTCATTCATTAAAAAACATTTCTGAAAGGAACTCTTTTATGTGTCCCTGGGAACACTGATACAAGAAGTGCCATGCTAAATCAGACTTGGCATTTAGTCTAGAATCAAAGTACTTGCACATAGTCTATCCTGCCACAACACTGACTACAGAGCTGAAAAGCCCTTATCTTGCCTCATGTACAACTATGAGACTATATGCAATAGTGGGCTAGAAAATCTTTTAAAAGGCAGATGTAAACAGGGGATACTTATCTCAGTAGTATGCAAGATGCACAGTCCACCACAATGTAACAATATGACAGCCCCAAAAATACTTCACCGTGTGAAAACAACTGAACTTTGCTCTTCTGGGGTGGGGACAAGCCATAAACCTGCAGCACCATGAAGCTCAGCACTGCCTAATTTACCTCGATTTTCTGGCACGATATTTTTGGTGAACCCCTTTTTCCCTTGTAGGCAGCTGAGCTAACATGTTCAAAATCAGCTTGGATGTGTCTAAGTTATACCTCAGACTCTGGAGAAAAAAGAGCAGATATGAGCTGCTGCTTGAGACTGCAGCAGAGACAGAGCCCAGCATTTTTGGACCCCTGTCCAGAAAAGCGTTTCAGCACACAGGTAGCTGTAAGGCTCTGAATAGACTTGGCAACTGCATCAGCTTAATAGTGGTGAAGCAAGTTTTGAGCTCCCTCCCAGACTGGGAATTCTCTGAAGGGGTTTACAAAATGCAGTAGAGCCTCCCAAAAGCAGAAAACAACAGTTAACCATGCCAGAGACCATTATAAGGCCCAGCAAAGTCAGTTTTGGGGTAGTACAGGCAAGTACAGACAGGGCACTTGTTCCAAGGCCAGGAAAGCCCAAGTGACAGAAGTGAGGGTGAACATTGGCAACATGGGACAGAAAGCACCCCATCATCTTTACGTGAAGACTTGGCCAGGCTGTTGTGCCATTACAGTGTGCAGGGCCCAGAAGGCTGCTGCAAGCAGCACAGCTTAGTAAGAAGATAGTGGTAAATAAATCTGTGTATTATATTCTGCTTCTAGTGACAACTCTTTTCAGAAGAAACCCACAACAAGCACCTTCAGGAGAAGAAAAACCCATAAGAACTCTTCACAGAATCCCAGCCTGTACCCATGTGCACACATAAACACCCAGAGACCAGTGTATTTATCAAAAACAAACTCACATAGGATCTCACTTCAGATGTTGCAGATCCCATGGAGGTGGAGGGTCATCCACAAGCAGATCCGCTGCTTTTGCAGCTGTGTGAATCCACTACCTGCATCTTCCACTTCCCAGCACCTTCAAAGTGGGTTGAGAGTGACTGAAATACTGAAAATCTCCATGCCTGCAGACTGCATCATTTGGAAATGGCTGTGTTAGCTGATCTTCACCCCCTGTAATTGCACCATTTGACATTTGAAGCTGTGTTTTCATTTCTGGAGAATAATGCACAGGCCTCAACTCTCAGATGTGTGATCCTGCTGCTATTCCTTTCTTCTTTAAACTACAGTTTGGTATTCTTTTAAGTGAACACAATTGCCAATAAAGCAGTCCCCACTTTCTCCCACTCCCACATCTTCTCCCAGATCATCTGTTATACTGTGCCATCATAAATATTTGTGTGGCTACGTGGTGAACCAGATCAGGGAACTGATCCAACTGAAAAACAGCCCCTGAGAAAAAAAATACAGAATTTTTCCAATATAGTTGCCCACAAGGTCATATAAATGCTTGTGCTGCTGCTCTAAGGAGGGTTCTGTAAAAAAAGGAATGCCTGAGTGAGAGAAGGAAGGGGGAACAATCAGCCTTTTTAAGCAGGTCTGCTGGCCTTAATGTGGTGCCTTGGTTTGGCATTTGTTTTCACCAGCATTTGGCCCCAGAAAGCATGTAGAAAGCCCCATTTTGGGGAATAAACAGTCACGGAGCTACTGAAAGTTCCTCCTGAATGCCCAAAGTTCTTTGCACAGCAATATCTAATTCTTCTCTGCACTTGAGGCCAAGCCCATAATCTCTGAACCGGTATCCTTAAAACTGAAGAAGAGCTTTTTCCTAACAACGACAAGATTGGGGATCCTTTGAAGTCAACTGCTAGCACTTCAGAGGCAGGCAGTCTGCTTCTCCTTTTCTGACTTTCTCCTTATTTGAGGATTGATGAGACAGAATGCTGTCTGGTTACCTATTCCACAGCTCTATATGGTAAATTGGAGGGAAAAAGTCTGGAAGCATTACTGTTTGATTTCACTTTATCAAAAAGCCTTTTGAAAACAGCTCAGCTCCCCATTTAACAGTTTCTAACAAACTAAGCCTAAAACTAGAGACAGAAAGTCCTACCACTAATGCCCTCAATTGCACTTCTTTTTGTTTCATTTTCTTTCTTTGCTATAAAGTAACAGTTCCACTGCTGATATTTCTCAGGGTACATGTGATAATATCTCATAAAACACTTGAAAATTGCAGTAACATGCAAGTTTTCTGCTGAATATAGCTGCACAGAATACAAAAATGTCCTTTCCTTCCCTCCTCCACTTCAAAAAAAGACTCAGGAATTACTGTTTTCTCCCCACTGGTTTGTGGTGTGAGATAGCAAGGATATGAAACTAGCTGATCCCATGAGTGGGAGGCCTGACTACAAAGAGAACTCTTTTCTTCTCTTATTGTTTCCAGCAACTGTACAATTAACTTAAATTGGCTATCTTTTCGCCAGTGGGCTTAGTGTATTCAGACTAAGGATAGCATCTAAGGGAACATTACAATTTCCTGAAGAGACTGCAAATCAGCAGTCTTCTCTGAAATCGCATACCATCGCTTACCCTTCACAAAACTAGAGGCACGACGGCGGGATGTTATCATCTGCTATAAGGGACTTCCTTCAAGCAGTGTCTGCGCTGTGGCAGGCTTAGGGATAAAGCTCTGACACATACATCAATGGACACGCTTAGCTTGAGGCAGTTTATCCAGTGAAAATCAGGGGAAATTGTGAACAAAGTTAACAGGAAGAGGCTGATCCTGGTCATCTCTACTATT
The DNA here is from genome assembly GCF_000695765.1 of Mesitornis unicolor. Taxonomy (NCBI): domain Eukaryota; kingdom Metazoa; phylum Chordata; class Aves; order Mesitornithiformes; family Mesitornithidae; genus Mesitornis; species Mesitornis unicolor. The sequence goes on from NW_010190038.1 coordinate 9,882, forward strand.
CGGGTAGCTCTGCTAATTTTGGAGAAACCCTAGCAGGACTTGGCTATGTAACAAACAGACAAGGATTTTTAGACATTAAATGGCTTTGAACTCTAGGGACCCTAGAGAATGTAAAATCTACTGCTGGGCAGAGACTGCATAAAGAAGCAGAGGCTTGTTTTTAACATATCCTTGGGAAAGCCAGCAGGAAGAGCTGCCTTTGAATTTTTTTTCTCCGATTCAACTGCCAGTTCCCCAGATTTTATTCTGTCTCTACTACTGGCTGTAATAGTGTGGCTGTTGGAGCTGTGATGGTCTCGAGTCATAACCAAGGCAATATCTGTAAGGACAGGTCCTAGTTTTTATTAAATTACGTATCTGGGGGAAAAAAAAGACAGATTTTAGGGCACACAAGCTCATCTCCATGTCACTGAAAAGTCAGTGTGCTTAGAAGTATATCTGAGCTTTTTTCTAGCTGTATCTGTCTAGTAAAAGATATGACAACTCCTTTCAACACCCCTCAACTGCATTTGATGCTCAGCTCTCTCTCTCCCCGGTAAAGCCTCCTCTAACCCCATCTCCATTCTGACAGCACTCCCAGTCTTGTCTGGACCCACTGAGTTTTCATGCATTCATTTCCACCTTTCTTTCCGTTCTTCTCCCCTTGCCCCACCACCTCCTGAAGGCCTCACTGGGATGAAGCAGTGATAGGAATGACAGGCTGAGCATAGGGTAAAAGAGGAAAGCGGTGGGTTGAGGCTGAGAACTGCTTGGGTTATCTGCACTCTGTGGAGAACACCAGCAGGTCAGAAAGGAGCTTTCTTGGTAGCAAGGAAGCAGCCAGCATACAACAGGCAGTACTTTTCCCTGTGGTACATAATAACACAGCATTTTGTGAGCTTTGTCTGCAGCTGCTGTGTAGAAAATGAGGGAACATTCAGATATTTAACAAGATTTTTAACGCTGTTGTGTCACAGTGTGCTCCAGTTCTGCATGAGTGGTTAAAAAGGACAAGAACAGGTTAGGACTCTGCTGATCTAGGGGAAAAGAAAGACAAGGGAAGGAAAATTCGAAAGTATTTCCCTCAATGGAGCATCAAGAACTGAAGGGGGCAGCACCCTGCAGATATGCACAGGTTGCCAGGGCAGGGAATACCCATCCGACCCTATGCTTCTGCAACCGAATTTAAGACTGAAGAAAGAAAGAAGAGTGCTGGGCTGGGGGAAGGAGGAAGAATTTATAGCAATGCTCTGCAAAACAGTGAATCTCCCCATATTCAAGCTTGGCTAAGGCCTGTGGTGAAGAGTAGGAAATCCTTAGATAGAAAGGATGCAAGGAGAAAAGCAATGCCCCAGCCTTCAGCCTAGTACAGATCGTATGGACATTTGAGCTGCCAATGAATCAACGTGAATCAGCCCTATTATACCACAGACCATAACCATGATGTAAACCGAGGTGGCACAGCAGCTGACTCAGTGGCACCTTGCACGTCCAGGGTGAGGCACAGAGCTGGGGATAGCAAGCTGTCAGCCATCCCCAAATAAACTCATAAAGCCTGGGCAGCAGGCCCAAGGGATTTTGCCCTCCTTAGTTCAAATAACCAATGCATATCATGCCAACCTGTAATGAGCAAAGGCTCACTGACTTCTTTTAGAAGAACAAGTCGTCCTTCAGGGTTGATTTGTCTCATCAGTGAGATCACTGACAGCAAGTAAAGGTGCCGTGACTACAGCCTGGCTAACCACACTCAAAGGAGACAGGGGCTGGTCACTACATGGGATCCTCTCTGAGGACCAGCCGAAGGGTAGCCAGGGACATGTGTAAAGACTCGTGTCACTAGCAAAAGCTGCTTGACAGGACATACACAGAAATCTAAGAGACTAAGCAGTAGACTATGCTGAGCCTTGAAAAAGCAGCTCTGAGCAAGGATTGCTGTGTGAACCTCACCACAGACGTCCAGCAGCAGAGGAACACATTATATTTCAGTGGCATCAGTTTCCCAGTGCAGTCTCTCACGTGGTAGTATGAACAACTGTGTTGGCATGGAGAAAAGGGCCATCTGGCTTGAGATCTCAGCTGGGATCAGGTCTGCCACCAGGGAATGCCTCTTGAGACTACGTCTCTGAGCTGCCCAAGAAGTCTTGACCCTCCACTATACTCCCATGAAGTACAGGTTCTCTAAATTATCCCTCAGACGCTGCAGATAATAATCTGCTGTCAGCTCGTAAGGAATGCAACTTACATGCCTTTCCCTGTGTCATACACAGTGTTTGCTGGCATGCAAGACATGCATGTAGAGCTGTCACAAGAAAATTTGGGAGCATCTCTCTCCTAGACCATGCTGCTTGTGGTGCTTCTTCCTGCCTCTCACACTCCTACTCCCTGGTTGCCACCAGGGACCTGCAGGCCCTGTGTCTGGGCAGCAACATCTACTGGCATGCCCTTACACATCACCCTGGTACTATGGTCTCCAAGTTGTGACACCCTTCATGAAGCCCCTGCATGGCTGATGTCCTCCTTGGCCTGGCTCTGGCCATGGCTCTACATGTCAGTATGCTTCTATCCTTCCTCACAACAAGCCCTTCTCTTCCATATCAGATCCAGACAGAGCTAAACATGGTCACATCAGTAATAGGATAAGGCTTGCAGATTCCCATGTTAAACCTGGACACAAGCGAGGCCTGTAGTAAACCAGAGATGAGACTTGTCTCACTAAAACTTTTGATAAAAATGGGAACGTCCAGACAACCTTTTTACTATAGTGGAGAAGCACTTCTGGAGTACAAATCATCTGAATTAATTTATCTACCTACCTTAGAATGGAATGACTCATATATTGTAAAATATTTATTCCTTTCTATTGAATCCATCAATGAATTCCATTCTAGACATCAAACAAATGGAGTTGTATTTGCTTGCACCATTTCTTACAAATACCCACTTGGATACTTTTTTATCAGCTTGGAACTGATTTATTCCAGTTTCATTTGAGAGTCAGAGTTGATTCTCACTTAAACATAGCAAAAAATTAGAATTAGGTCTCCCATGTCTATTTTGATGCATACTTTTTTTTTCTAATTGAAATTGTGCAAGCTGCTGAAAAAGTGAGCTGCATCCCTCTGAGCACTGGACACAGTGCTCTTCTTTGACCTTGGACCTCTTTGTGCAGTATGCTGTGGTCTTTTTGAATATTATCTCACTGGAAAGTACCAGGGGCTGACAGAGCTGGAATACCTGGAGGGACACCTCAGACAGGTGGAAACTCTGGACTTTACAACTTTCTTCAGGATCTGCATTACTGCAAGGAGCTATCTTGTCTTTCACTCCCTCTGCATTTTGTGCATGAGGCCAGGCACCTGGAAAGGAACACCACTTTCGACACCAGTATCATGGCAGGGAAGAAGGAAACAGAGGTATATATTCAACACAGCTATCCAATCTACTACCAACACACAGTGGCCCTGATCCTGAGAGCTGATAGATGGCTTCCATGAATAGTCCTGCACCACAGAAGACACTGCTTGCTTTGCCACTGGCTATGCATGAACATGCTCAGTAGCTTGGATATCACAGAGAGTTTGACACTGGTGCAGCTATGGGGTTGTGTAGTGTTTCTACATATAAATAATCCCTTCATCTTTTGCATCATTTACAACTAAGCTGTAACAAATCAAAATACAATGGTCTTTAACAGTGCTACGTTTGCAATTCTTATTTAGGACAAAGTAGAAAAGAATAAAGAAAAGTTGCAATAGTGTTCTTCTTACTAAATAAAAATTGGGTGGGTGTGATCTGGCTTTTAGTATGTTAAGCAGACGAGATGGACCGAGGGCGTCTCTCTCAGTTGAACAGTATTGATTTAGCTTTGTATTTGTGCTCTTGAAGAGCTGTATGCAACAGCATTACAGAATCAAAGGATGCCTGAAACAGGTTTTAAGTCTAAATCGTAGAACCACAGAATAACTGAGATTGGAAGGGACCTCTGGAGCTCACCCAGTCCAATCACCTCCTCAGAGCAGGTCGATTGCCAACACTCTATCAAGTCACTTGATCAGGTTTGCCCTTGCTCTCAGAGAACTTTCCTGGGACTGAAGCTTTGGCAGCTTTGATGCTTTTGCCAGCTGAAGCCATTCCTACTTCACCTCCAATCCTGGTTCTCACAGTGCCCTCCCAGCACAAACATTTATGTAGTCTCCTAGGGAAGTGATTCAGCTGAAATATAATCTGTACCTCTAATATAATAATAACTTTTTAGCTGGAATTGTTCCTCAGTCCAACTTATTCTGCAGTCCCACTCACAACTCTGTGAGCAAGGTGGAGCCAGACAGGGATAAGCAGCCAAGAGGAGGAAGGGAAAGGAGGAGAAAAGAGCAAGGAAAATGCCTGCCTGAGCCAGAGCTGCAGATTAATAAATTCTGTGCCAAGCCCAACCTCCAGAGAAGCAACATTCAATTGCTCTTCAAGCCCCTTGACAACTACAATTTCCTCTTCTGTACAGTGGGGAGGTGACTGACTTCACAGAGTTTGCAGATGAAAGATATTATAGGTATTGCTTATTGGTTATTTTCACACCCACTAAACTTACTAGGAAAGCTCTACCAAAGGTAGAATCTACCAGGTGAATCTGTACATCTGTTAGAAAGGAGAAGCAAGCATAAAGTTGGCCTGAACAGAAGTATAGAAGGAATAATATTTTCCAACTGAAATAGCCAGATTGGCTGAGCTACAGAACCTGGGATGTCTCCACCCAACATCTTGTGGAAAGGCACTTTTTTCAGAATAGATCAAGCCTGAGCAAAGCTGGAAAGAACTCACCTACCTTGGCTCTAGTTTTCCCATTTTCACAGTATTTCCATATTTGTCAAAAGGATTATTCAAAATAACTCACAAAGAGAGCAACTACTAATCAAAATAATCTGAGTAAATTCCAGAGTAGCACTAGATTGCTACTGATGTGCTGAAAATTCAGGCAATTGATCTTCATTAGTGCTACTGCCAACACACAAAAAAGGCCTGATTCATCCTATCCGGCAGTAGGTATTTATTGCAAACATCTGAGTTGAAAGCCAGATCACACTAGTCTGTGTAGTCCAGAAAAGTAACAAGCACTCCCTGAAGATAATTCATCCCGACACCTAACTTACAATTTCTATATAAGCCCATGAGAGGTCAAGACTGCCCTGCAAACACTACTCAAACTCTCATGCCCATCACCAACCAGCAAGAGGCTGGACACCCTGCCCTGTCACTTCTGAGTCCAATCTCAGTCTCTCATTTCTACTGACCAGAGTTCAAAATGTGATTTGAAAGCCAAATACAAATTGAACTAAAACTTGAGTTGCCAGGGACTACACTTTCTAAAACCAACCAAATACCGAAGCCTGAGCTTATTTTTAAAACTACATGATTGACACCAATCTGCCTAGATTTAAGGATCATACTCCTAACCAGAGCATAATATTCCTATATAGATTCAGCAAACCAACTACTCCTGGCTTTCATTGTTACCCTGACTTTAACATTAAACGTATCCCTATAAAGACTCCCAGTCCTACCAAATGTGGATGCAGGATAAAATCCTAGCTCCTAATTGACAAAATTCCTAATTCACTTCAGCACATGTACCACAGAAGTAGTACAGAAAAGCTGTCTTAACAGCAAGGAGTGGCTTAGGCTAGAACCCTGTACCAAACCTTTAGCCTCTGCCTACAGCTCTATTGCTGATTACAGGTTCAAACTGAAGGGTGACTAGGAGAGCCACAGCCCACAGATCAAAGATTTCTAAGTACACAATAGACACAATACACATTGTATACAGACTGACATAAACCAAACTCTGTACTGACAGGATTTCTCACAGTTAACATCAAGAGCACAGTAGTGTTCCTTTTTAAATAGAATACAGTATTTAAAATTAATACGTTCTCTTCCTAAATTATTAAGAGTAACTTAATTTTCTAGGATTGATTCTATGGGCAAGACCTGTATAATTAACAAAAGGGAAAATGTCCTAATTATACTTCCCTGCTAAATCCCATCCCACAAATTACTGCCTTATTCAGAAAGCCAAACTCACCCTGCTAATTATAAATTCTTCTCCCCCAATTAGGTAACGGAAACAATAACAAATGACTTAGGTAACTAATCACAGCTAAATAGGGCACCTTGTATTGTGGATACCAAGTATTCCATATGCAAACATACTCACAGAATATGAGCAAGGAAAGCACAGCCTGTCTGCACAAACTCCACAAGCGGAAGAGGTTACGCACACTGAGCAAAATGCAGCCAATAAAAAAAATATTTGGGACTAATATGAAATGCAATTTATATGTCATCATTCAGAAGCTTTCTGCTCCAGTGCATTACTGTATTTTCAAGATGCTATATGAGCTGGTTTATGTCCTTGTACCATGCTACTAAAAGACTTTGCAAGCAGGTAGTTAAAGAGACTTCAGCAAGACTTGAGAGTAGAATATTTCTGTCTGACTTACTCTAAACACATGCAAAGTGAAAGACCAGTCTGAAAGCTGATTACACTGCTTTTAAACATGTCCCTGAGTGTCATGTACAGACTGCACAGTGACTTTTAAGTGTCACATGATTATTATGTAGAAACAAGCTAATCTTTGGTGCATGGTAGCTTGAGGCTTTCAAAAGGCATAATATATTTTTGTGTTACCAATCCTGACTACAAAAAGAGAATTAATAAAAACTCCAATTAGGAGCACTCCTGGATATGAATATGCTCAAAAAGGTTTTACACTTTGAAATCCAAGTGCTAGCACATTCAGCTTAGAAATTAAAAGATTCTGGCAGCTAAATAGTCAGACTACAGCAGTGCAGTAACAAATGGAAAGCAATTTCCATTTTACCTCCCAGCCAGCAGAATCTTTGCAATAGTTCATGGATAAAAGGACAGAAGGATACCTAACCTCTGCCTTTGCAGTGCAGTATTAAATGCAGCACACCCCTGTATGCTCATAAGCAGAAGTACAGTGACCACATAAGAGCAGAAATAAAGATGGAGGAAGAAAGATTAGTTGCACCTTCTGGTAAGGAGAAATGGCCACTGTTTCAGACACTCACCTCTGGTTTGTGACACCTAACTTCAACTCCTTGCCATGCCTCAGCCGATCTGCGTAGCACTACGAGACCTCACTGACCATCTCTGTGCCTTCTCCTGTAAAATGGCAGTGACAGACCACCGTTACTCCACGGGCATGACTTAAGAAAGCCTAGCAAGAGAGAGAGATGCTAAGATGCTGTGAGTACAGCCAGATGTGTAGTGGAGGAGATTTAACAGCTGGTTGCCTTAAGATGCAATGGTCCTGCTCCTGTCTTCTCCTTGTCTGTAGGTCTATTCTCAAACACACAGTCTCAGCTCCTCTTTTGTGTTACTTCTGATGCTTTACCTGTACAGTAAAGCAAATTCCATTTTCTAAGCAGCTGAAAAGCTATACTTTGTTTTTGTGTTGAGGTTATTCTAGTGCTGTCAAGTTGAGTAAGGTCAGTGTACAATTACATGAGCCCTAGAGACAGTGGAGAGGACAGCCAGAACTATGAAGCCTGAAGAGGGAGGAACAGAGGAGAGGAGAGCAGCAGGACCTCCTCTCTTTAGCATGAGTAATTCACCAGACTGGGACTTACAGCATGTAACTGTTCTTGACTGATGAGCGCCTCAGTTAGCAGTGCACAGGAATGGAGAAAAGCAGCAGCTGTTTATCACAAGGAGTGGTGATTATGCCCTGATGCAGCACAGACACCAGAGCTCCAAGAGACTGCATAAGATTGACAAAGGTCACAAACATTATAATGGAGATGGAGTCTGATATTACTTTTCCTAAAAAGAGATTGAAATTGTAGCAGCCCAAAAATATAGGCAGGGAAGATTATAGACAAGAAGAAAACACTTTCTGTGTCCCTTAATGTGGAAGTTATTAAGTCTTGGTTCCAGTTGACTGCACAGCGCTATCCAACCAAATTTGATACTGTTATTCAGTTTGCTTGCAAATAATACCATTTTCCTAATATATCTGCTTTCATAACATGCTTCAGGGACAGCCTATGCATTTGAATAAGGGGGTACGAGGTGGCCATCTTCATCAAGACAAAGCTTTGGGTCTGTGCAGCAGAACATAGTAAAGAAAATATATGGTGACTGGATGCCTTTGACATACACCCTTGCATCCAGTGGGGCCCAACAGAATATCCTTAGGCACATTAAAACTGCTGTTAACTTTGGACTAGTGTTCCACCAAATTATAACCACTGTGTTACAATAAATGTGTAATGATTGTGTGATTTGGTTTGCCTGTCCCACATATAAACGCATGTATTGCTCTCATATCCTACTGGTGTGAAAGCTATGGCTGCCACCATCTGATGCACGGAAAGTCTGAAGTGTACCATGCACCTTGTTGAGGGGAACCGGTAATATAGTCCTGATCACTGGTGACTCTGTCCATAAGAGGGCAGTGATATGCATCTACAACAAACCCATCCACCATCCCCCTGAGTCTTGGGGTAAGACCTGAGTAAATACAGTTAAAAGCATGCCCACTCCTGCAGAAAACAGCAGGGATTAGTATGAGCCTGTTGTCACCACCCCTGCCCACCTTTCACTTGCCAGCCTGAGTGACTAAGCCTTCATTTCAAGCAGAATCCCTTGGGACCCACTGTCAGCACACATACAGAGCACAGCCTGTGCTCATGACTGGCTTTGCAGCCAGGTGTCCTAATTGCTCTGCTACCAGATCCCTATGGGCTAACATAAAATACATTATTAATGGCTGGCTATAGCTGTTGGAAGCTGTGAATCAGGTTTATTAAACAGATAAATGCATCACCTTGAAGAAGAATGTACATTTTACCTTTCACAGTACCTTCCCTGCAGTATATATCCCCAGCTGTGGTGGTGAATTACATTGTGTGAAGAAGGCAATCAGATCATAAAACCTGTAAATATTCCTAGCCGCTGTGTTTAACAGAGGATGGGAATTGCTACATGTCTGCTACACACATTTTTCCAGATGCTCAGAAAGAATAGTGATTACGTTTTGTTTTCTCATTTCAAAAAGATAAATAAGAATATAATCTGTCAAGCTTCAGGAGTAGATCAACCAGCCTTTCACTCTCAGGCGAATTCCAAAATACCAGTATTCAAAGGACACAGAGCATACCTAGCAATGTGTGCTGCAAAGCTCCCAGAACACTTGAAATGCAATAAATAAATGATCATAACAACAAAGCTGTCTTGCATGTAAATAACACTTCACCTTGATGTTTAATTTTAGTAAGCACTGTTTCCCACTGTAGATCAGTTTTGATTTGCCTATGATAAGGCCAAATCATGAAGTGCTATTCTGATGTTCATAATTTCATGGTGCAAGAAATGGGATGTGAAAAATAGGAAAGGACAATTTAGGAGAATGAAAGAACTAAAAATATACTCCTGGGAAATGAAACTAACAGAAAGTGTCTCCATTATATTTCATAGAATTTCAGGCAATTTATTAGTTCTTTAAAATATTATATAAAAAGAATAATTGGCATCACCTGACTTTAGGCACCTCCCAAGTAAGCAATTCTCACTGTATCCAGCAGAGACTGAGAAGTTCCTTCACTGCCTGATGAGTACTCTCTGAACTCAGGTGTTTTCAGTTGCCCTGACCAGGGGTCTTGCTCTCTACTATGTACAAAAGAAGCCTAGGCAGCCCTGCTGGCTGATGTGGTGACTGCAACCACAGGTTTCAACAGCTGTGATGGCTAAGACATCATGAATGCCCATCTTAAGTACCTAACACTGGGGAAATGTGCCTTCTCTTCCCTATGATTAATGATACTGCATTAATCTGAAAGTCTTTATATTATTCACACATTATTTCTCAAGTAAAAGGTTTTGAAATTAGCTCGGGTGTTTTTCTTTGGGGTAGTTTGATTTGGTTTGGTTGGGTTTTTTCTGAAGATGAATGTAACTTACAAATATCCAGTGCAGAAAACAGCCCAGTAATATAAGAGGCAGGACAAAATAAGTCTTTACAGGGTAGTGATATTTTTCCGACATAGTCTACAGGATCTTGAGTTTTCACTGCCTGCCATCAGGCAGCTTAAGAAACTTCAGAAACTTTACAGAGAAAGAAAGAAAGACAAAATGAGATGTCATTTTTGTTAAGAGCTAAATAATTTCCAGAAGTGTGTTTAACTCATTATTTTTCAGAAAGTTTTAGTTTGGTTATAGAAGTTGTTATAGACATTCCATTTTCTGGTCCCTTTCGAAGCTTTGAATTGGTGGTTTTAACTAGCACATCAAAAAACCCTGGTGATGACAGGACAAGTCACTTTTATTCTATTGAAGCTGGTGGGTCTGGAGTGTCCTAGGTTTCCTACTCCACTGAGACTGAACACAGAGCTCTAACCCATGTCTCCGAGCTCATCACAAATGTCACTATCTAAATCCCAGAAGCACATTCCTCTGATCTGTGGAAGTTTACAGAACCAACTGCATAGGATAATGTCCAATTTTGTAGCTTGAACCCTCACACACAGACAGCTAAAGAAACAAAATGTACACTCACGAGATAAATGCAGCCTAAACGAAAAAAGAGGAAAAGTGGAGTGGTCAAGAGGGCCAGAGTGGAAAACACACTGCACAGGAGCAATAACAATGCAGCATCCCTTCTTTCCCTCCTGCTTTACAGCTTTAGGTTACTTCTTTCATTTATACAAATTCACTTTCTAAAGTTCTGTACTCCCCCTCATTGGTGGGCATACCAAAATGCAGCAAAACCAAACAGATGCTCAGGTAATGGTAAAAGCAGGCAACCATGTAGAGGCACTAAGGGCTGCTGGGCTGCTATGCTCTTTAGAGCAGGGACAGATGGCAACACAGGTCTGATCAGAAACACAAGCCTTTATATTCACTTCTGAGCACTACCCAGTTTGGCTGGCTTGTAGCTCATCCCTGTCCAAATCAGCTACATTTTCTGGATTTTGCCCTTTGCAAGAAGTCACTTGAAGCCACATAGCATTACTCCTGTTCCTTTTACTCTTCACATCCATTCTCTTACCATTCACGCAGTTTTCACTGATTATCCATAGCAATGTGGTCTGAAAAAACATTTATTTTGATTTGGTATTTTTAACCCTATGCCATTCCTATTCCACTAATAATTGCTGCAAGGAACAATACTCAGCAGAACTTATAGAGTATGTAGCCAGCAGAAGCTGCTGTGCAACGTTGTTAAAGAGACAAGGTATGTACCACTGCAGCTAAGACTGTAATGCTTGTTCTCAGGTAACTAAAAACAAGGGTTTTCATCACCAGCTTACTGTTTAGCTACTGTTATTGCAGGAAAGCCTAATTTCTATTTTAGGTTTTCAACCAATACCAGTTTGATAAATACAGTATCTGTTACTGGACATAAATGCATCCAATGTAGATGTTCTGGGGTTTTAAGGTATTTTCTGGGACATTCTTTCTCTTTCTTCCAGTCCATCCTATGTTTTTAATGTCTTTTCACACTGAATAAAAAATAAGTTCCAATATTATGAACGCTTCTTCTTAATTCTGTATTTCTATATTATGTCTAGATTAAAAAAAAAGGTCCTGAAGTAGAAAGCTTTTTAAAATGCTTCTCAAACATTGTTTTAAGCTGAAATCATGACTGCAGTGTTTTTCTTGGCATACCTTGTTGCCTTTGAAATACACAGACAGAAATTCTTGATATGTTCTTGTTTTCCTTGTGTTTTATTTTCATAGGATGTGTCCTTTGGGAATGCATGGTGAGCCCCTTTTCATAGGGTGGCTCTGTCATCTAACTGTGGTATCTCTCCACTGCCAAGTATGCAACATATATTTTTGTTAAGTGTTTATTTAAGTGAAGTTCAGAGATTTTCACAGACCAAAGCAAGTGTCACACACTTTGACACCAGATCTAATATCTAGTGGTAACCCCAGAAAATATTAAAAATCAAGTGTTTTGTTGCAGGAGAGACAGGTAAGCAAGTCTTGGAGCTGTTCAAATAATGTAAAAACACTTTTGAAACAGCCTCACTGAATCAATACTTAACCTCTCCATTAAGAGTTGTTCAGAAATATTCCAAGACCAAACACTCTGTTCTAACAGAATTCTGCAAAAAAAAGTTTCACAAACTTGGTTGACAAGACATATAGGAACATGGAGAGAAGCATGAAAGGGAAGAGCACTGGAACAGGCTGCCCAGAGAGGTTGTGGAGTCTCCTTCTCTGGACACATTCAAGGCCAACCTGGACACGTTCCTGTGTGGCCTAGTTTAGGTGATCCTGCTCTGGCAGGGGGGTTGGACTAGATGATCTTTCGAGGTCCCTTCCAACTCCTGAGATTCTGTGATTCTGTGATTCTGTGAAAAAACTGGTTTCTAAAGATGAGTGTATTTGATCTGAAGACTATAACAATATGACTTATAAAATGTAACTTTAAAATGTTGTCCCCTAAATTTCCCAGGGTCATGATTTTTAAGTCAGTATCAGGATTCTTTGGAGGGTCAAACTCTAAACCTTACAGTGATTGGACTGTTTGTACTGAAAATATCTCATCACTTGGAGATGGTGAGCAGTCCCTGCAATCTGTTGGACAACTACAGCTGTAATGATTACACTAAGGCTTTCTAAAACGTAATTGTATTCATTGATAATTACCAAGATGAGAAAGAAAAGAGTTATGTATGTTGTTTGGAACAAATAGTTACACTAATCCTCACAGATCCTTTCAGTTGCTGATACAGCTTAGAGGCTATACATTTTCTAATGTCTCAAAAAAAATAAAAATTAAATCAGTCTGCACTGGCAGAAAGTTAAAACCTTGTCAGGAAAGCTGCAGAACATTCAGTGGATGAGACAGTCACGCCATTCACCCAGCCTGCTGACAGCTCATGTTCAAATCCACTACTGACACTCTTCCAGTATTCCACTGTACTTGAGGATCCCCTAAAAAAAATAAAAAATTATTTCAGGAATTACTATGATGTTGGAGCCCACTTGTACTTTATTGTATTTTTAAATAATTCAATTTTTATCTTTCCTGATCCAAATATAGCACAGACCACTATAATGCAAAACTATATTCTCAGTTTCACTTTGATTCAGACTTCTTGGACATCTACACCATACATAAATCTTGTGTGTTTTCTCATGTATCAGTTCCAAGTTCAGACTCTCTTGGAATTTTAAAATATTCATTAGAGAATTTTATCTTCCTATTGTACACCTCCCAAGCTTTATCTTCGTTTCCCTTTTTTCTCTCCTCCCTCTCCAAATAAACTGAAATTAATAGTTAATGTTGCTACTCATGAAGAGAGCAGACTTCAGGGTTATATGATATGGCAGGAAAACAGAAAAACTGTCCTTCTGACATGAGTTGTACATATATTAGGTTAAATTTGGTATAGGGAAAGTAAACCCTCCAGGTTCTTGGCAACCTAATTCCGCTACTGCTTACAGACGAAATGAGATGACTGGTGGTGGTAGGAGTGTAGAGAAGTGGGTTTTAAATTACATACACTTGGTAATTCATTGCAGAAATTAAGCCTAATAGGTACAGCTGCTTCATGGACATGGAGACATTTCAAATGGCCAGCACTGCCCTTGACAGCAGGTGGTATTTTGGATAAACAGCATCAGGAAGTAGCTAGCAAAAGGTGAAAGAAACACTTTGAAAAATTGTGTTGGAATTTGATCAAAATGTTTTCCAGACAGTTCAGCTCCTAAGAGACATGCAGATCGTTTCAGTTCAAAAGCAATATCCAGCTGGGGAAAGATCCCGAAGACAAGAAACTACACAGCAGTACTATTCAGTCAAAAGGGCTTGAGCTGCGTATCAGCCACTGCTTCAGCTTTAACATCTGAATTTGGAGACCCAGTATTAGACTTCAGCCTGAAAAAGCTGGAAAGAATGAAAGAAGGGAGAGGAGGAATGTCCCACAGCAATACTCTTTCCAATGCGGGGTCCTCCTGGGAGCACTCTAATCTGGGTCCTGCAGTCTCCCTCACCACCAAATATTACAGAGAATCAGCACTACAAATGTGCAAGGACAAGGTACAGCTGCTGCGAGAACCACTTCTGAATGGATGCAGGTCTAAGATGCGTATTTAATCTGTGGTCTTACTTTCAGTGTTACATCCTTATTTCTAAGGGATTCAAAAGTTTGGGACCGTTGACACTTATGGAGACCATTGACTAGTGACACTCACTCTCTCTATGGAGAGAGACAGAATGAGAAAAAAATAGAAAGCAGCTTCATTATGCAGGTGCAGTGGGATTATTCATCTCCAAAGAAAAGCTCTACAGAAAACAGAGCCATCTCAGGTCAGTCTCAGGCTTTTGGATTTATCTCCAGCACAAAGCTCACTACCTTCTACTTTCAATGTGAGCCATGTAAATACATACAGAACTGTGTACAGCCAATGTAATAACTATTTTTAAAGATACCAAAACCAAAAAGAGCACAAAAGTCACCTTTGGAAAGAATGGGAGAGAGAAAACCATATGTAGCGGATGACAATCCCATGACTTAATGCACTTCTGGAAGACATTCAACCCTGTGACATGCAGCATGCAAAAAAACTAAACAAAACTTACATAACATTGCATTACATTGACATAGTTTTCTAGGTAGAGGGACTGGCTGCAATTCATATAAACATATCCATGGAAAAATAATATCTCATCCACATGATCAAGTTTTACCAAATAAGAAGAAGTATCACAGCACTTGACAATTATAATAACATGAGCTTCATAAAGTGTGGCTAAGAAAAACAATACCCAGTGTTTCCTAACAGGAAATAACTAATGTGGGTTGATGTGGGTTTTATTCAACTATCTTCTGCCTTGCAAGGTAACAATCTTACTCCATGGATACTACACAACACGCTTCTGTAGTGCCCCACTTAAGTCTAGGTTTGGTAGGACTCCATATTTTCATTTTGATGCCACACCAGGACATATTTCACGTTGTCCAAATTCTTTCTTTGCTCCATGGAAAGATACATCAGCAGCAGCATTTAAAACTCAACCTTTCAAACAGAAACTCCAATTAACATTAAAGCTATGAAGACTATTTTGAAAAGAGTCATGGTGCAGCTCTCAGCCCACTAAGCAAAAATTCAAAACATTGAAACAGCATATTAAGTGTTACAAAACAGAAAGCGGAGGTCACCAGCAGCCTGATCTGTAAACATATTTAAGTCTTTTTGTTCTTGACAAGTAAGAACTAAGCATTCACTAGAAACCTAACCATGATAATTGTCACTAAATGCGTATATTTGCACAACACCTTGCAAAGAGACACAAATAAGTCCAGCCTTTTGTTGAGAATTTAGAGGCATAGCTTTCACTATATTTCAGGGTCTGTATACTAAAAAAAAACCAAAAGAAACAAAAAAACAACCAAACAAAAAAAACCCCCAAAACAAAACCCAAAAACCAAACCAAACCAAAAAATCACCCCCCAAAAAACAGAAAACAGTCCTGCATCAGATCCTAGTGAGTGCAACATAAACCCAGTGAGCAAGTGTTGAGCACAGCGTTCTTCTTTTCATCCTTTCCCTCATGTGATGCAACAAAAGACATGAAACGCTCCCAGACGGCTTCATCTAAGAGGATAAAAGGAAGGAACTGAAGGAGTTTCTGTTATTGCAATACACTCACCATAAAATAAGTTTTGTTTCCCCAGTCTTTGATTGTTCCTATTCGGTACAGAGACATATGCTACTTCTGGCCCTTGTGCTACCTCAGCAATCTGCTCCGAGAATTATCTCAAGCTATGTCTATACTGTGGGAACCAGTAGTGTTTTGCAAACCTCAGGTGTGTGCATATCTGGCATGTCTTGTCTTGACCTGGGGTGTATCAAAACTCAGGGCCACTTGTCGACATTGAGCTTGCAAGGAAAGAAAAGTGTACAGACTGCTTTCTCACCTTTTTTCCTCTACAAACTCTGTTTTCTGTAGGAAAAAATGTAGGCAGGCAGAGGTATCACAATGTGATCCAGTAGGTGCTCCCATTCAAGAAACCTTAAAAGTAATTAAATAATAAGAGTCATCCTTCATATGTGCTTATCCACAATTTTGCACATCATTAAAGGAATCATCACTCTGGAAAGTTACAGGCAACAACGTAATTAAATTTTTGTCCACATGCTAACATTCTGCCACCTCAACCACATCCAGAACTCCCTCCTGCCTACCTGTTTTGTACCAGTGCTCCCTGGGATACTCTCCATGTTGTCCAGACTAAGAGCAGAGCTCCCTTAGGATGCAGTTGCATGGATGTGCACAGGGCAGTGTGCGGTGATGACCACACACACACACACAGAAATTAAGAGGACCAGAAAAAATTCACATGCACGTGGGAAGGGATCTTCTTTGCCATTTCAAGCAGGAATATGCTGCCCTTATCTCAAAGGATACTGGGTGTCAGCCTAGGTCTATGTCAGGCTGAACATTTTGGTCTCAATCATATGATCAAATTATGGCACCTTAACAAGTTATAGCCTGTCAGATTAACCACACCAGCATGCTCTCAGACTAGCCCAAATATGAGGTACCATGGCTTACTTAAATATCTATCATAGAGGATTGAGCTAAGTGACATCACCTTACAACTGCAGCAGGTTAAGCTCACACACCTGGATAAGTACCAACAGTTAGTGAAGCTTTTCCGAGCTTTACTAGCTCAGGGGCATCTTTTCAAGTCCCTGTAACACAACCATGTGCTGAGACCTTGGTAACTGATTGCAGATACAAATAATGCTCATGTTGAGCCATGCAAGTAACCATTTATAAACAGGACTAAGAGTAGAAGTATGCAAAGGGTTGATATACAGGTACAAGGATGTCAGTACTGCTAATTTTGGGATAATGCCATTCACTTCAGGGTTAAAACTGTGCTTCAGTTTTCAGCAAGTTGTAGAGCTCATTTTAAAATTTTAGATTGCTGATAAAGAAATAATTCTGAGAACATATTTAGATACGTATCTCAAACAGTATTCTTAATTATTACCATCAAAGGTGAACGGCCCATTCACTTAGATCATCTTGTATAAAGCACAGGCACCCTGAGGTCCCTGCCCACAGCACCAGCTCGGAGCGGTACAGCACATACTCCATGCAGTGTGAAAGACTTATCCTCCCAACAAGCACCTTATGCTATAGATGAAAGCTGCTATGTATATGTGCCTCAACACACAGCTCTGCAATGCCCTCTGCACTGCCTGAGCCATGGACAAAAGCCATCAGATCCGCACTGCTGTTTTGCCTTCAAGTGAAGGCCACCTCCAAAGCCTGAGTGCACTACAAACAGCTTTCTATAAAAAAGCTCCTCCCAAACTCAAAGAGTGGACATACCTCCTCAAAATCAAGCCTAGGCTTTTGCCGGAGCATTGGAAACTTAATTCATTATGAATACTGTTCTTGTAAACCACCTCTTCACTATTTCAGGCGGCAGAGGTAGAGAGAGGTTCTCTTGGAAAGACTATGTTTTTTTTCTAAATTCATTATTCTGCATTCTGTAAAAATCAGAAGTATTTTCACTCAAGTCAAGAATCAACTATACTTACACTGGGACAAAACACACTGCTGCTTTTATAGAGGAATGTGTTTAGCAAGCTGAACTATCAGCAGCATTATCTCAGCAGCTTCTAATTCTCTACCACCAGCTCAAAACTTGTTATCAGCCGTTGTATTTTGGATGTGCACTAAAAAGCGACCAGATACCTTTCATAGTAATATTTCTACCACACAGTTAGCAAACCCACCTACATAAGTATTCACCCTGCTGTTCCTACAGCATACAAAAGCTCTGTCATGTGCTTCAAGCATCAGCTTTGGTTTACGTTAGGGGGAGGGAAAAGTCATACCCATACAACTCTGCTGGTTGAATTTGTGATTTTGCACCGGTGTGGCTGCAATGACTCAAGTTCCAGTGTAGATACATATGGTCAGGCTCATCTCGTTCTTAATTAGACATTTTAAAGTTGTATGTCTAAATCCAATTTGTGTTAAGTCCCCTGTACAGTCAATGGAGAGGGACTGACACCTTCAGGCTGATTTCTCTGATATGTAGAAGATATTTTACATACATATACTGAAGGTACTATTTCTCCTATTAACTAAAAGGAAGCCCAGGACGCTTGACTAATTTATATGTCCCTAAATTTGGGAAGATGGACGCCATGTACAGCATCAAAGAGCTTTATACAGGCAGAGTTTATTTTTCTTCTCAGACCAGAATAAGGCATGTCAGTGTAAGCATTCCCATTTAGGTATAACTGCATCCCACTGGGATTTGGGCAGGCAGAAGTACACTGCTCTGAAAAATATGTTCAGCGCAAAAAAATTTCTGTGGTATTTTAAAGGGCCTGTAGCTGGTCTCTGACACTGGAGAAGGAGGCAAATACCATATCCAGAACTTTCCAAATCCCTATCTTGAATAATTTATTATTTGCAAGAAAGAATTTACATGACCTGCAGTAACTCAGTCAACAGATGTAGCTTGCACATATTAAATTTTCTCCTGTATGTAACAAAAAATGAAGAGGGAAAAAAACCAAAACACAATCTTTCACTGTGACAACTCCCTAGATCCAGCTCCTTTTCCTCACTTTCTCCACATTACCACATCTTTTGTAGAGATCCTTCAGACTTTTCTGCAAGCACTTCACCTTATCATAGTGCCTTTTACCTTTTTATCAAAGTCTGTAAAGACAGGGCATGTAGATAGCTTTCCTTACTAGCTCAGAGGAAAGGATGATGTAGTTAAAAAATAGTAAGCTAATAGCTAGAGCCCACTGTTTAGTTATTATAGCTGGGCTGGTCATTATATCTGTGCTGGTCCTCTAGGAATTCACTTACATCTGCACTGCAGTGATAGCATGTGGTCAGGGTGGTCCCACCGTGTTGGTGAAAGCCTCATGGCAGAGAGTCCCTAAGGTGTCACTACAGCCCAGCTCACATTCGTGGCTTGGGCTGGCCCTCCCAGCCTGCAGTGAAGCCCCTGCCATTGCTTCATTGTGTGACTCTACACAGGGCAGCTGGAGTTCAGGTCCCTCAGGTATGGCCACCTGACTCATCATCACACCTATGCCCACTGTCTCTACATATCCGCTTTTTCAGTGTAAGAGGCATACATTTCTGTAATGCTTCCAACAGTTTCAAGTCCTTCTCTTTCTCCATGAAGAGCGATCAAGTAATGTTAACTACCTCTACTCTGAGTCATTCCTCTGCAGGAAGGTCTAGCTCCTTTCTTCCCTGGCTGTGAAGAGGCTCCTTATTTTGTGAAGAGGTACCCTGTGTTTCTGTGTGAAGTCCTTTTGTTGTTCTCCTAATGGTTTTGGGACCAGGAGTTCTTTGTTCCTCCTCCTCCTCCTCACAGAGGCTTCTTATTCCCATTCTCACCCAAGGATGACCATGTCTAAATCCTGCCATCTGGGGTAGATCCAGATCCCACATCTCCTCTTGGGCAGATTCCCTGCTAGCTTTTCTTTTTTTTTTTCATTATCCCAGCCCAGTGAGTAATCTCCACAAAAGCACAAACTGACCAGAGAATAAACAGCCCTTTTGCAATTCCAGGTTTCTTAAGGCCAGTGGGCCTCCAGTTACTCATTGATTTTTATTTCACTTGTCAGGAACCTGAAGGAAAGAGGAACTGATGGTCTTTGGTTACTAAACAGAAAAGCAGATTGCTTCCAGTGTGATAAGGAGCCTGGTATGGGCTGTTCTGCTAACTCCAGACTGCTCCAGAAAGCCTGTGGTGACCAGTGTGTGTAAGCTAGATGTCTGCCTCAGAGACCTACGGGTGTTTCAGCTCTCTAGCCTTATGCCATTTGAAGTTAAGCACAGCTCAAAACAAAATCAGAAGTTGCTTAAAGTGTTAAAGCCAATTAACAAGCAGCTGACTAAAGAAGAAAAATCCTACATTCCCAGCAGCAAGTAGATTGACTTCTGTTGTATGTCATACTGTACTCTCTGTTCCCTCGCCTGCTCCAGAAACCAAATACTTCATTTTATTCACATTTCAGAGATACTTTATCCACCATAACTTAATATTTTCTTAGCACATAACTTTGTGAAATATGATTGCTCTTTCTTTTCATCCTAGTTGAATGATTTTTCATGTTTTCATTAGTCTGAAGAGAATGATGGAGTACTCCAGTTACACAGATACCATATTTGTATTGAATTTAACCAAGACTTGGAACTCCCACGTAATCTATATTTTTCTCACTGAAAAACAACAAATACCAGAAGCATGAAGATACTTGCATCAGCACAAAAAAAAGCCCCAAAACATATTTGTGAGGGGAAGCACAGAAATCATCTTTTCTAACCCAGGAGTTTAAAACTCAGATGCCAAAGTGTAGGGGGGTCAATCTTGACTCTATGTATAGTCAATGTATATACTGAGCACCTCTTCAAGACAAGTCATCTTGCCCTAGCTTGTGAATACTGTCAGATTCTTTGTTCCCTGGAGATCAAACTCGTTCTCTTTTGACTGCAAAGAAAGCCCAGGAAGGCCAGTTTAGATTTGGATTTTGAATTCTTAAGTATTTAGAACAGAGTGGGTTTTTATTTGATTCACAAGCAATTAAATCTTTCTTAAAGCTTCAAAGTTACTAAAAAAAAAAAAAGAGAGAGAGAAACCACAACAAACTCACAAATCCAGTTACCTGAAATGAAATAACAGAAATCAACTTACGTGCTTGCAACATTTGGCTGAGCAACTATCAGAAATACTGGTTTGATGGTGGCTCTGAGATAACAGCTTTAGTGTCTGGAGCAGCAACAAGAGTGCACCAGGAGGAACCCATGGACTGTGGAAATCACCTAGACTTATCATAACAACATATTATTCAGAACTGCATGATCCTAAATGAAGTTTTTCATAAGCGTTTAAGAAATGCCATGCTAGCTAATTCATAAAATTGGTTAGATCACAACCAAAGATACCATCCTTATTTCAAGACACGAAAGATGAGGGGTAAGTCTGCCACCAGCCACTTTTGCTCTTTGTTAAATCAGAAGCACACTCCACAGAAGAGGCATTGACTTTGCTTTCGGAGAAATGCTTTACATGATGCGTCTTAAGCTGTGAAAGAAGAAATGTAAGCTCCTTATATAAGAGTCTGAAGTGGGAAAAAAGGTCAAAACTCCCTAAACATAGTAGACAATCTGTCCAAAATTCTGCAAAAATCAAGTATTCCAGGAACAGAAGGCCCATCTCTTCAAAATGGCACTTAATTCATTTCAGTGAATCCACTGAGATGAAAGCTACAACATACTGTGGGAGTAAAATCTCAGTAAAGTTTACAGCTGGAGATGCCTGAGATGCCTGAGATGAAAAGTTCTCAAGAAAATCCAGAAAGGACTGGCAAAGCCAGCTCTCCAAATCTAATGTAATGCTAGCAGCACTTCTATTATTACATAATGGGTTTTACAGGTATTCAGCCATTATTTTTTCAGGAAGACTCAGAACTATTTGCTGTCTTATGATAGTTCCAAATGTGGGAGAATGTTAATTAAACAACAGGTTTCAGCTATATCGTTCTGATTGCAGTCATGACTGACTAATCACGCAGCTTTATCTGCTGGAAGCCAACTGTTATCTTACGGAAAGTTATTGAAGCCAGTTCAAAAATATCTCCATTTGCTCAGCCAATCTAAATACCAGATTTTTTTTGAAATCATAAAATTTGATTTAAATTATTTTCCTGGGACTGAAAAACAATTCTGGGAGCAAGCAGGGTATTAAACGCAGTTTAACTTCACAGCAGGAGAGTTACATGCCAACCAAGGTTAGGCTTCTGTAACACTGCAGCCAAGCCAATCATGCACTGTTCCTCTCCAAGGTTTCCACTGTTCAGATCTTTTTCAGATTTACAAGACATTCTTTTCTGACATATTTCAAAAGCAGTGTTATAATGCATAGTTCTGCACTATGATTAAATTTATCCTTTTCTAATGAAGTGAGAGATGCAAACTTCTGTCCTAAACTGTGTGTTTTCTCTAGTTCTAAGCATAACCCCATCATTTTTGAGGCAGCCAAAGACTGCCAAAGGCCACCGGTGCCTGTGATCCAGGGCAGGTTCCCACACAGTCCCGCCTAACTTGTTTTCCGGTTCTGCTGTGAATATGAACACTTTTAAAGGAACTTTTATGGGGTTTACATTCAAGAAAGACTTGGTGATTTTCTGCCACACAAAACATTAACTACAAAATTCAGTGTAGCTTCTGAAGGGAGCGTAACTATCATTACAGTACATTCCTTTCTTTTCCTTTTCCTTTTCCCTTCCCCTCTCCTCAGACCACTCCAAATCATGCTGCTGCTTTACCTTACTACTATGATGAACTATGACAGTGTTTTGAGAGCGACTGTCACACAACACATCCACACACATTTTTGTCATGCTATTTACTCTATCCAGATGTAATGCGACCTATTTTTGCAGTATCTGGAAGTGGGTTGACATTAAAGTGAATGAACAACTGTTAATGACAGTTGACACAAAACTATGCCTGTCTTTATTGTTCATGCTGGTCAGTCCGATAATACTTCTCTGATTACAGGACTATACTAAAAACAACAAACTTTTATTAAATTACTACCTCTTGCCGCATCCGAAAACTTGCACAGTTAGGTATTTATGAGCAGCTACACAAGGCATCTTTGAGTCATCTCTGAAGACTTGTCTCACCAAAAACCCTGAAGAACCTCCTCACAGATTTAATATGCAGTAAGCAGAGGCAGATAAGATGGGCTGAGTAAAAGCACTGGGCAAGATTCATGTGCTAATGGACCAAAAATGAGCTACAAAAATGCAAATTATTTTCCTTCTTTTTATTTGAAAAGCATAGATTGCAGTCCAATAGTTTGTGGATAGACCTCCTCCACCTGCCCTTTATTCAGAGAAAATACTTACTACAATTCAAAAGTAGCAGTTGATCTTCCTTGTCATAATTTCAGGGACAGATAGCAGCTTCTCTGAATAGGACTGGGCCACCACACGTTTGTTGGCAGTGTTTATTAGTCTCAGATCATAGTTCTTATTTATTCTCTCTTACTCATTCTTGTCATTTTTGCTTCTTCAAAGTAATTTTTTGCATTCTCCCTTCTTAGTGCTTCTTGCAATGATACTGATTTTATCCACACACTGACTCTGCCTCTCGCTCACAGTAAACTTTTGGTCCTACTTTTGTCTGTGCACCTACTTACTCTGCTGGCTCTGACCCTCTGGCACGCTGTCCTGCTCCACCTTCTCCCCTGCATTTCCTTCCTCTCCTCCCTCTAATGATTGCTTTCCCTAAATTCCAGTCATTAGAGGTCAGGAACTGACAGCATCACAACCACATAGAAAAGTGTTTCCTCCACTTCCCATTTTAAGATAATCTGTTCCAGGTGGTTACAAGCATTACCTGGTTGTGAATTGCTAGTCTGCATTCGCTCTAAAATTAGGCAACAGAGTGTAAGAGCATTAAATTGCAAAACAGAGAGAGACAGCAGATATTGCCATGTTGGTTTTTACAGCTGCTTGCCACACCTGTAATTAGCATTGTGTGACAATTCCCTTTCCGTGGTGTTTTTTAGTTCTGAATACTTTGCCAGATCTCTATCTTCATAGCTTAAATTTTCCAGCTGGACGTCTTCTTTAAGAAAGCATCAGACAAAATGATGCAACAATGTGTAAGAATGAATCCAAAGAAAAGGCAGCTTTGCTTACAATTTACTCATGTTAAAAAAAATGCAGGTAAACTTTTTTCTTTGGAAACCTTTATATTCCCATATCTGGGGACAAAAGTTTGAAGCAGGGAATAGCCTGTTACAACAGAATTAATTTTTCTCGTGTGTCTGGAAGCAGAGGAGATAAGGAGGAAAGTAGCTGGAATGGGAATCTGAAAGATTGAATTTCAAAACTAAGAAAAAAGGGTTAGGGTGAGCAGGAAAAAGCTGTCTACACAAGGCAGAAGGATTGAAGCCCACTAGGATGTAGTCTCTGTCAGAGAATGCGTCTCACCATTCTCTTGCTGTAACAAACATGACGGAGCAAACTAACCCACTCACTCTGGTGAGGGTACACTGGAAAGATGGGAATACGTCCAATTAATCTAAAGACTTCAAATGGCTTACATGGGGCATCAGTATCATAGAATCATAGAATGGTTTGGGTTGGAAGGGACCTTAAAGATCATTCAGTCCAATCCCCTCTGCCATGGGCAGGGACACCTCCCACCAGACCAGGTTGCTCAAAGCCCTGTCCAACCTGGCCTTGAACGCTTTCAGAGAAGGGGCATCCACAACTTCCCTGGGCAACCTGGTTTTGCCTGTCACTGCCGTGTTGGTGAAGTCACTTCTTAGTGCTTAAAAATCTAATGAAGTAGGCCTCACACTGTGAAGCATTTCCTGTTTGCCTTTTAAGCCCTGTGAAGTGGTACGCAACAAACTTGTCACAGAAAAAAATAAAAAATCTGAGGCTGCAGAAAAGAATTAGGAAATGGTGCAGTTCCTTTCATTGCCTTGTCTTCTCCCCTGCACTACAATATATTTGCTCTACAATATAGAGCAGGAATACATACCATTGGTTCACAATGACCCTGCACCTCATTTAGAGCACACAGGATCATACTCAGAGATACCTTCCACAGAAGACTACTGGCTTTTCAGCCTTGCTTCTTTTGCTGCAGAAGTTGTACAGTGTGTGGTAAAGTAGATTTACATCTTCCAGAAGAGAAAGGATCATTCTGCAGCTTAACACTTCCAAGAATAAATGGATTCTATATTTGTCTCTGCCACAGACTTCCACAAAAGGTACTTTATGGACATGCATTGTTTTAGGGATATGTATAGCTCCCTAGTACATGTACAGAACAAAGTGCCTGTGGTTAATAAACCCCTTGACTATGCTTGTTTTTCACCCTGCATCCCATCTTGTCCCCAAACACCTCAACTAGAAGCCTGAATCCCCAGTACTCAGAACACACGCCAACCAGAAGACTGGGAATTGGAGATGGCTGGGCTGCCATGTCCAGGCTCCCAAAAATGTGGGAAGAAGTCAGGGCCTGCAAATCCTTCAGCCCCAGAGCTAGAAACAGTAGCTACACTGAGATTCAGATACTTCTACTGAATAAAAGGTTTAATGACAGCAGAATAAGGAATGCATTGTTCACTTTTATCTAACTAACCACAAAGTCATAAGTAGAGACAAAGTACTCTTTGCATTTCCTGCAGCTGAAACCACCTCTTTCCTCCTTCAAGTAAAACTGGACAGCCACTGCATGTGAGTCATCCTGTAGCAAAACCAGACTTTTTTTTGTAAGTGTCAGGGTCTTAAGTGGACCAAGAGGCCTCACTGGTGTTGATGAATCTCACCTGGGCCCTCTCCTGCCACCCTGCCCATGGCCCAGGACCCAGTTTCAGCTCGGTCCAGAGCCATCAGTCCCTGCACTGGTGATGCCATAAGAATGCCAGCTTCTAGCACTGGCTCCTGCAGGGACTTCAGATCCACACATCAACCTTGTCTCCAACCCTGTCTCTGGCCCCATCTTCTTTTGTTTCCACATGGACACCCTTGATGGATCCTGGACCTGAGTCATCACTCCCCCAGACTGGGGCTGTCAGTGGAGCCTGTTATCCACACCCAGCTCTGCCCACCATGTTTGGACTCCATGGGAAAGCACCCCATCAGTTAGGGCACAGCCCGCACTCGGGTGGTTGTCAGTCCCAAGGTCCCTGTCCTACAAAGAAGAAAGGTGCTATGAAGCACTGCATAGCCTACATTTGGGTTCACTTATAACACACTTTGTCTCCAGACAAGACCTGGGTCAAGCTGTGACAAGAAATCATTCTCCAGAATAAAGTCCTGTCTCCCCTGGACACAGGGTATATGCCCTTTAAATTCCTGTTTTCTTGTTCTCCCATTTCATGAATGCTGTTCACCTTCTACCAGAATCATCTGGTGACTCAACGTGCATGAGAGCTGATGTTCTTCATTCATCTCCCACATACCTACCCTTTTTGAAAAGTATGAAGTACCACTAAAGCACCTTTTACAAAATGTTTTGGCAGTGCGTCAGATCCCTCCACCCCCAAACACCTTTTGCTTTCAGAAACTGTAACTGAGTTGGACACTGGCACCTATAAAAAGCACTCTCTTGAGTGCCATCTGTCAATGAGTCTTCAGCAAGGCTATAAAACAAGGGCACTGACAAACACATGCCAAAACACAAAGCACGTCAGTTTGAGCATTTACAAAAAATATTCCAGGTTATATAACCAGAGCAGCAGGCCTATATGGTTCCTCAGCCTCTTTTACGTCAGCCTCCTATCAGAACTGGCATTCGATGTTGGCTGTGCGCCTTTTTCCATCAGTCAGCCTTGACAAAGGGGATATCATCTGCCCCTTTGCCAGTTTTAACACCAGAAGCAAGATGCTGAGTGGCCACAACAAGTGCAAACCCGGTGGTGTGATGTAGTTTGAGGTAAATAGAGACGATGTTTTCCAGGAAAAATGTATTCAAAGCAGATGTATGCCTGCT
>NW_010190038.1:36455-45354 GCF_000695765.1 Mesitornis unicolor
AGTATGAGTCTATGGATTAGGTGATACGAAAATGGCCTGTAATTAGGATGCTGGATGTCCATCCCAGCTCTGCTACTAACACGCTGTATGACCTTGAGCTATTTTTCTCTCTGCTCCTCGCCATCTTTTTGTTCATCTTTCCAATGAACAATTAGAATTCTATTCCAATTAGAAACTTAACGCTTTCTCCAGACACCTTATTTGACAAAGCCTGTTACCATTCCCAGCATTTTTTACATGGTATGATCCCCTCAAGTGACTTGGCACATTCCTGCCTGGCAAATTTACATAAGACGAGTCCACACCATGAGAACATGCATAGCCTGCTGGTGGTGGCTGGCACCTGGAAAGGGAGCTATGTTCTTCTTTGGCAGCAGCAGCATCAGTTCGTGACTGTGCTGGCCAATGGACAGGTGCAGAAGGAAGTATCTGGGCATCTGATAGCTGCCAAAATATCTGCTTCCTGTCCTCTCTAGGATAAAGACAGCAGGCTGGATTTTGTTCTATGTACCACTTTGACATAGCTGCAGTACTGCTAGCAGCTTCCAGCCTGGGGACACCTGCAGCAGCTGACTGAACCAGTACGTGTCTGTATGACAGCCCACTGCTGTGGAGGAAGACCTGTAGTGTTTCCAACAGCAGTCTGTCCCTGTACCACCTCATCAGACTTGTGAGCCCAGAGCAAACTCATCTGGCACTAGCCCAGGAGCACAGGCACCACCTGGCCCTGCATGGTGCAGCTGTAGTCCCATGTTCAACTCTGAAACACGGAAAAAGACAATCCTCAAAGAGATCTGACATGTGTGGGGGAAAGAAAAGAAGGCACAGGGGAAGGCTACTGCAATCCCAGCAGCAGAGCAGCATGAGAAGAGGTGGTACTGACATGGCAGCTAGTGACAGCAGGCAGTCAAGAGACTGAAATAAGCAGCAAATTTGACTAATGACCTTGAGTGCCAAATCCATTTCCAAAAATCCCACAGAGAGATCTTAAAGACCTTGCTGAACACAGTGAGGAAGACAAGTGTGTATTTTCCCTGTCTTTTCTGACTGTAAAGAATTAATAATTTCATTTTTACTCATATTCACAATACCGAGTTGGCAAGGAAAAAGTCATGAAGCAGAACATCTGTGAAAACTGCCTCTACAGAAACGTTTATTACCCATGCCATTTTCTGCACTGGTTTCATGAGGAGCCATCACTGGGAAAAGAGACAAATCACTAGCTTGGCACTTGCAGGTCCCAAGAGCTTTCCTCAGTGCAACTAATAAAGCTAGTGAGAGGATATGATATGCAAAGACATGTCTCTGGCTGTCACTGCATCCCGCAGTTCAGGTCTAGGAGTAGAGAGAAGGGATGAAGATAGCTCATGAAGAGCAAAGAAGACGAAACTCTTGAGTTTTAATCTGAGATTTTAGGCCATATGATATAAAATCAACTATTCAAAAACAGAATGGGCAAGTAATTATAGTATACTGTTGCACTGTATTATTTTGCTTTTGTTTCAGAATTTCTCTTTCCTAAAACAGATCTTCATAAAAAGCAATACTTAAGATATTTGAGGATTTACAGCTTCTCTCATCTCCTGTTTTGTTTAGAGCCTTTTCATAAAAGCATCAACAATAAAGAGTTGAAAAGAGGAGATGGAGTAGGAATTCAGCCACGAGTCCCAGAATAGAAAAGGAAGAGATAGTAGTCTTGTTTCCTGACATGAAAGGTCCCAGGAGGGAAGGCAGCAGGCTTAAAAAAGAAAAACCTCTTCCTTCCAAGGCATTTTTCAGATTTTCCCCAATATTTTTCATACCAAAATATCATCAACATCAAATCATTCTCCCCAACACTTCTGCATTAAAACAGCATTTTCTAGTAGAAAATTTCTGTCAAAATGTCATGACCAGCTCTATTCAGTAAACTCTGTTGCTGTGGAGATCTTCTCAAGGTTACAAACAGAGCATTAGAAATAATATTTTCTCAGCCAAGCTGCTCCTTGCTTACCCAGCAAAGGAGCTGGTCAGATCCCTACTCCCGAGAACATTCAATTGCAACAATTTCCAGGCAAGTTGAGTCATTTTGTGAGATACTTAGCCTGCTCACAAACAGTTATTCCTGACTTTATTTTTTAATTTGTCTTCCTTTTCTATATAAACATATCTGGGTATCTCTAGACCCCGAGTAAACGTTTACTAATGTTTTCCTCTAGAGGTAATGTGCTGAACTCTCCACTCCTAGGTCTGCATTTTAAGCTACACCTTTGCTTTTTCGTCTGGAAAAAAAAATCCTGCCTTTTTATACCTCTAGTTTATATGGCCTCTATTTCCATCTATTTTTCGAGAGCAGGGAATGGTAGATAGCAGATAGCTATTGATACCAGGCAGTGCTGGGTGAGAACCAGGCTCCAAGGGTAGTAATTCAACTCCTTTAGCTAGTAGTACTTTGAACCTTCAAAGCACAGATCATGCATGTCTAGACTTAGATATTAAGTTCCTCAGACAATGACATGGTCTTGCCTGCGTTTGTACACACAGATGTACACACCTCTTTACTCAAATAACAGTGATGGGCTGCATCACCCCGACTTGATAAAACCAATGAAGTAGGGTGTTTTAAGCAGTATCCCTTAGAGGATTTACTCTGGGACATACCTATGCAACAGCAGGGAGCACACTGTAATAAAAGCCAGATCCACCTCATGCTTTCAGTTATTAAGAAGAGGCCCTCCCACAGATGCTTTTATGAATCCAGAGGTCCCTTGTTCTTTATAATTCCTCACAGCACAGTTTTCATGAAGTTTCTTGATTATCAGCTCTAAAACCAGCTACTTTCCACCTATCTGAGAATTGACCTCAGTACTCCTTACCCCAAATTCACCTGGTCCCACTCTTTCTGGTCTACGGATCTTCAACAGTATGGTAGATTCTCCTCTAAGGCAACAGGAAATGGACCCAGAAGTGCCATGGCCATGGGACATTAGGCACGCATCCAGTGTAAATTCACTCTGCTGGTTCAAACGTAATAAAGCATTTTTGATGGATTAATTTTACACTGGCAGACTTTATGCTAGATCAAGCACTGCCCATCTTTGCATGGCCTCTGTAAAGCCTGAATAAACACACAAAGCCAATATCCACACCAGAATGTCTTCAACAGAGATGCAGTCATGTGCCTGTCTATCACCTGGCTCTAGTTTGTACCACTGGAAGTCCCAGGATGGAGTATGTTGGGCAGCAGCAGTCATGGTACCAAGGCCTGGGGGAATTCACAGTCCATACAGAAGTGGGAGATTCTCCCCTGGATTGTGGCATCATGATTGGGTCTGTGGACACTGCCATTTGGTGGGGCAACTTCTGCTTTTCTAGCCAGCACCACCTTTGGTTTGCTCTCCTCCCAAGGGTGTGGGGAAGGGCCCACGCCCCAGCAATGTAGGCTAACTGGTTGGACCTTGAAGGTTTGGCCTCAGCCTTCTGAAGTAGGGCAGTTTCATCATCCTAATGAGGGGTGGACTCGACCACTCCTTGGTGACAGTGTCTGTACTCTTCAGAGCAGACTATTCACAATGATTAACAGAGTCTATCATTCCACTTGCAAAGCTATTGATGACAGGTTATCGCTTCTCAAACATGTCTTTAGGTTGGAGAATTTTTAGCTACCTGTGGTTTTATAGCTTCCCCAACCTTTGGCCATGCTATGCTTAAGCAATTCAATAAAAATGACTGCTTCAGCAACAACTGAAGATAGAAGTAGGGAATAACCAGTGTGTTTTCAAGACATAAGTGATCAACAGTGGAATAAAATACTTCTATCTGCTCACAGTGTGAATCTGGGACATTCTTGCAGTGGCCTTATAGAAAAAAAAATGTTAAATAGTAGTTGTGCAGGCCTCAGTTCCCTTTTAAGAAAGGCCAATGAGGCAGTAAGAAGTCAAGAAAAAAGCTTTGCTTTCTCTAGGGAAGATGGGAAATCTGAGACCATAGTTCCACAGTAACAACTTTTTGGCAGAAATACCCCATCCTGGAGCTTCACCTTCACCTCCACCTCTCATTGGTGAATGAGGTCTTTCACAGCTGTGCTGTGAGGCATCACCCTTGCACCACCACTTCTGAGAACCTGTCATGAACTTCACTAAGGAGCAAGTCTGAGTTAAAAACGTTATTAAAAGGTTATTTTATAACATGGATTATTTCCTCAATCTGGTTCATGACTTCTGTGTTGGCTAACCAGGGGGCTAGTTCCTTGCGGAGAAAGGAAAGAGTATATGGAGTCGCTACGAGAAGAAAGCAGGAACTCCTTTATTTATCTGGCACTGCCACCAGATGCCTCATAGTGTGGAACCACAGCCTGAGGTCCTGACATCTAACAGGTTCAAGTCTAACCAAACTCTAAGAAAAAAGATCATGCCATCTTGTGATGTCTTGATAGGTTTGAATGTGGCACCTTGCTGAACTCCTAAACACTGCTGTGTACATGTTGCCTGGTAAAGAATCCTTCAATTTGTAATGATTTTGGCAACTATCGCTTGATTAAGACTTTGCCTTTGTTAAAAAAAAAAAAAAGTGCTCTCTGGCCTGTGTACTACCTATACTTACAATGCTGTGAGAAGTGCTAAGGAAATTGTGAGAAAAAATCAACAGATACTTAGGAGAAGCTCAGACACAATGGAAAAGGGGACCACTAAAATACTTAAGTTTGTTTCAATAACAATAACAAAAAGTCATTAAAAAATTAGTTTTGCTTCTAGGAAACCAGCATAGTAACCAACATGCTCTTCAACAATAATATGATCTAGGAAAAACAAATAGGTAAACTGCATGCATAGTCCCTTCTTAAGTCACCAAACTACTGGGCAGTAGTTTGTCATCATTTAGCATTGCTGCCTAAAGCTTTAAATTCAACTGTATGATAATTATAAAAAAGCACTGTGAACTGTAACTGCTGTACTCAGCAGACGATGACCTCTGCTGTGAGATTTCCTAACCCAGATTTAGATGATGTGAGTAAGGTGAAGGAAAACAGGGCCTTTTACCAGCCTATATCACTCACATCTTTATTGAAGAAATAAATCTGACTTTAGCTGTGTGTAACCCGTACTCAAAAAGGGAGCCAATAAACTCAGGAAATCAATCTTCAGTGTTAAAGAGTATAAAGAGTATAAAGAGCTTGTTCAGATTTGTCAGGTTTTGTAGGCCATTAAAAAAATCAGTGAGATAAAAGTGTAAAAGAGAGAGCTTGGTTCTTAACATGTCCTTTGTGTTAAACTCTTCTTGAATGTTCCTGTTTGAACTCCATTATGGAACAGCCTCATTAATACAGTTTATGAGTCATTAATTCACTGTCAATATTATCAGAAGTTCTCTTCTATGGCTTGCCAACTATTCCTTGTTCAGAGAAACAAGAAATGTGGCACTGTTATAATAAACCAATTCAGGGATGTGAGTTGCATTCATACCTATGCTGACAATTGCTCTGTGGCTTGCCCTGCAAGCTCTGTTAACAGTTGCCTTTACTGTATTTCTGAGATTCATAAATTCCTGTGCTCAAGGACCCTTCAGATGGAGGACTGAGTCATGTGGGCAGGCTAGCATAAGACGTATGAACAGCCCTTGAATCAAGGATAAATAAGAAAGAGCCTCCCCAGCAGGGAGTTGTCCCCAGCTACCCACAGCCTATCTATGTTCGAACTTCTGTGCACCAGCGGTCATCTACCTCATTTTTAAAGGGTGCACTTAGGTACATATAAAAGAGGATATAGATTCTCATTTAGCCTAGGCATGCTCCCACAGCCTAGCATGAGCCAGGAGAAAGAAGTGGGGTTCAAACATGCTAGGCAGTTCACCATTTTATGTCTGATATTTCAGGTAGCTGCAGACTGCAGCTGCAGATTTGCATCTTACTGTTGAGACACCCGCCTTTCCACGACTGCCTTGGAGCCACGGGGTCTAACAACAGGCTGTGAGTTCCTCCTGGGGAGCCAGGATGCTGCAAGATAAGTGTCACTTTGACAGTGCTCAAGTCCCCCTGTAGATTTAGCCATCTAACCAGTGCCAGAAATAAATACTTCTTTCACCTGGCAAAGCTACAGTAATAAATCCACAACTCATTTTCCTGTTAATTCTCTGTGTGTTGTTTTTAAGCTGGGATAGAGTTAATATTCCTTTATAGTAGCTTGGGACAATGTTAATTTTCTTCATAACAGCTAGTATGAGACTATGGTTTGGACTGGTGTTGAAATGATATGATAACACACCAATGTTTTAGTTGTTGTCAAGCAATGGTTACATTAAGCCAATGACTTCAGTTTCTCTGTTCCTGTCCTCCTGTTACTTCTTTTTTAAAGAAGCTGGGAGGAGGCACAGCCAGGACAGCTGACCCAAACTGACAAAATATATACTCAGGCATCATGTTCAATATATAAACTGGGAGAAGTTAGCTGGGGGCGCAATCGCTGCTCAGGGACTGGCTGGGTGTTGGTTGGTGGGTGGTGAGGAGTCACATCAATTGTTTTCTTTTGGTCTTGTTCTCTTTTACTATTTTATTGTCTTTACTATAATTACAATATTATTATTATTGTTATTGTTATTTTATTCCAATTATTAGATTGTTCTTATCTCAACCTGAGAGTTTTCTAATCTTTTCCCTCCAATTCTCTCCCCCATCCCACTGGAGGTAAGGAGTGAGTGAGCTGCTGCATGGTACTTAGTTGCTGACTGCGTTAAAGAATGACATTGTGACAGGTAATTTGGTGCTTACAACTACTCCCTGTGCCCCCTCCGGGCCAGATTTGTTATTTGTTCACTCTTGATACCAAGGCATTTGCAAGTCATATTCTTTAGGGTCATAAACTTCCCTAACGATTAAATTAACTGCATAAAATTCAAAGTAGGACTAACAAAACTAGACTTTGGAGAACTACTGTCTTTTTTTTTTTTTGTCCATGAGGGAAAAAATCAGACAGACAGACATCATTCCATGTGGACCTGTTTTCTGTCCTGCTTTGTGATTATTGAACCAAAAAAATCATTATAAAAGCAAAAACTGCCATTCAGAAAAAACTCTGAAGTATTTTGGTTTAGGATATGAATCTTCCTACTATGCTACCCTCAGCACTACTGTTAGACAAAAATAAAAGCTAATCTGTGCAGTCCAAAAATTAAATAGCCTTGCAGAAATAAACTATTATGTTACTCTGTATTTGACGAATAAAATATTATCAGATCTACCTCTGAATATGCACAAAAAATATTTAGATTGTTTTATCCATGTTCAGTGAACAAACAATTTCCTTCCATTCCAGAAGAGCACCCAGCAGTAAGATAAGGAGACCAATTGCGCTTACAACACAAGCCTGTGTCAAGCTTTACACCTGCATATGATAAAGACAGCCACATGAAAGGATAAGGGCATCAACTGGCTGATGAGAGAAACTTAAGCCTCCTAAATCACATGGCAAAGATAAATTAGAACTATCTGCTGCCTGCATGAGATGGTGAAGGAGGCAGGAACACAATGCTCTGGATATCAATTAGTGGCATAATGGAGCCAGTGTCTCATGTTCTAGTGTGTCAAATTCCAGCAGTGCCAGTGAGATCAGAACAGAAGTCACAGCAAGGTCACTGCAATCTGTCAGCAGGGGAGCTCCAGCCAAGTACTGCATTCTAATCCCTGTCTGCTAAGGAGGAATGCCTGTAGTTAAATTATGCCTAAAGCAATATCCTCCAAGGGCATCAGGCTGGAAGCAGAATAGTGCTACAGGAGATAATAAAATGCAGTTGATCTTAGCTGTTAAATGAGCACCTTTTGGTTTGATACAAGATTGTGCTGAAGTCTGCCTATTCACAGAAACAGCAAGTACATCAGCAGTGTGGCAGGGACACATTACAAGACGAACACCTTTAAATCATGCACCACCTCCCCCACTTCCAGCTTGGGAGAGCCACTTCTGTATGAAAGGTAGACTATGCCCATACTCACTCCTTTGGTAGCTCATGCTGATGAGTTAGTCAGTTCAAGCTGTAGCAACCGTAGCAACAAAGTGCTACACAAATGATTTCTCTTCCCGCTATCACTTGTCAGGCAGAGAAACAACACACCTGCTGCGCAGTGCATGAGGTACAAAGCAAAAACCCTCGTCTTAACTTTTGCCAATCCTTGAGGTAAGTAATCGGAGCTTAACCACATGTGCCAGCCTACCCTTCTACAGTATGGTCATACTCGCAATGTTACCATGCTTCTGGCATGCTTCATGTCTGCCCTGAGGATGTATGTAGCCACAGCAAGAAATACAACTGCCAGAGCAAAGATGATGAGGAATACAATTTCTCTAACATGCTCAGAGTACCTGGAAAGTAGGAGAAAGTCGTATGTTCAGGCTGCGGTACGATGCACTGAGGATGATGTTTTGTATGTAGATACAATCCTTATGTGCATGTTACAAAAATTGTTTTTTTTTTCCACATGCATTGAAAATCCTTGATACTAAAAAAGTGGCTACCTTAATTTGGTCAAAGTATGTCCAAATATAATAGAAAGAAGGACCCACTCCTAGAGATTAGAAAACACATTAGTCCCATCTTTGTTCTTTCTGAGGTCCACTGGTTCCTGTTGTTTGATCGTTCTGCCATTAATCTCCTGTCCGTTGGGAATTATTCTTAGAGGAACTTATTCCCAGGGAAGAAATTTGGAGTTAAATTTAACTTCTAGTTACTCAAAACAGTTGTTGAAGTAAAAGCGGTGGGTAGGCCAGTTAGTAGAAAACACAATAGCAGCAGTGGTTATGCTGTGTGCTTTTCAGACTTCTGCAAGCTTCCATTCAGGTAAAGTTTCACACTGTGGCTGGCCAGATCTAAGAGCCAGATCTTGTTGCTACAAGGAGTGGGCTGCCTCCTTCACCATTCCTTTCCAGGCATT
>NW_010190038.1:45385-68167 GCF_000695765.1 Mesitornis unicolor
CTTCATCCCTTGCATGGCTTAACTGCTCAACTGAGCTGATCTGGCTCATTAAATCCTCAGAAGAATATTCATTTGCTTATGTTAAGTTAGGTTTTTGGGGTTCAGTGAGCTGAACTGGCCTACCAAGGGCAAGACGAGTGCCAGGAAAGAAGGGGAGAATTGTGCAGCTGGTGACAGGAGTAAGAGTAGGAAGAGGGCAAGTGAGGGAGAAATAAGAGAAACTAGCTTTTTCACATAACAGTGACCTTTAGATCTGCTGCACTATACTATGAGACTTCACCCTTACTTACTACAGTGGAAGAAGAAAACCAGTTTATTTACAATGTATGAGGTGACACCTTCCATTTGTACCACAGAAATCTTTATCTTGCACTGAAGGAGTTCAAGTAATCAAGCAACAGGACAGGGACTGCAAACTACAGAGGCAGACAAGAGATTATTTCCTTACAAAATGATTACTGACTGAAAGTCTTAGCAAGAGAAATCTTCTGTCTTATTCCTCTCTAGAAAGAAGTTAAGCCAACTAGGTAATAGTCTGGTATGTGATAACCTACAGGCTGTCTAAATAGGCAAGTGGATTGAACAGGTAGGGAAGCATGCAAACACCAGGCAATTTAGATTTGATCAAGAGGTGGACACAACATCTTAAGCCTGTACATAAATGCTTCACATTTTGAAAAAGCCAACTAATTCACCTGCTGCAAAGTGCTAGATTTCCTCTTTTTTCTCCATTTTCCAGGTGTTTCGAAATGCACTAATGAAAGAGGGATCCCAGAAGTGAGTGGAGGGAAGTAGCATCTACATCTCTAGCAAAGCCAGCCTACTAACTTAGAGTTACAACTGTGGTTGTATGGGAAACCTACCCAACAGTAAAGTCCCACTTACAAATAAGGCAAGAAGAAGAGTACAGACATTGCCTTACTTCTTTGTATGAGTACATGCATCCAGTGAATCCACCTGGCACTAACAGCTGATAAAAAGACACCAAGGTAGTTTATGACAGTGCTTTCATGTGTGGCGCTGACAGTTGCTTTAGATGCAACATTGAATTAAATCCCATGTTGAAGGGGAAAACCCAGATTAAATACAGAATTAGCACATAATGAAGACAGGAGATGATGCTAGAATCTCTTCCTGTAGCTGAGTCTTCCCTAATTAGCAAGGCAGAGCAGTAATATTCCTGTCACAGTGTAAAGACTAATTGAAAAGTGAGGTAATCAATTGTTAATTTCATAGCTTCTCTAGCTGCTATAAAAGTACAACTTTGTCATAATCCATTCATAAGAGATGTCTCATTGCACCAGCACAGATGACTTCTTATGCCATTGTACCTCCATATGGAATTAAAATCAACAACACAGGAAGTCTGAGTAAGCGAGCATGAAAAAACAACAATAGCAGGGATAATGCCACAGCGTAACAAACACTTTCCCATCATGAATTGCTCCCACCAGAGTAAAGATGTCATTTATAATTCTGCTTCAGTCTCGATTATAAAGAGTGACAAATGAAGAAAGACTTCCTTAATTTCTGCTGGAATCTTGTTCTTGATGAAGCTATTGGATTTAAACACTGATCACTTGATAGGCTCTTCTTTAGATCTACTCAGCAATTTATTTACTACTTAAAAGTGAGCCAATACTGACAAAAATAAATAAGATTTTGGTGAATAATTTGAGACTAAGAATCTCTTCTCTAAATTTAGTGAGCACTGTGCTCTGTTGCTTATCATGGTGGACATTTATTGGATGGATGAAAATCCCAATATAGTAGGAATGTATTTCAACATAAAATGCCTATCATAAAGTTATTAATATAAACCTATTTTTGAGAAGCTAGGCAGACAGGACAAGCAAAGCTTCTGAAAATAATGGATGACTTCAGAGTGTGACACCAGCTCTGCACAGCTCACAGCAGTATATGGTTACATCAGATACCTATTTTGCACAGATAGGTCTCATGATAGATAGGTAAGAGTGTGTTACATGATGAATCCACACTGAATGGTGTCAATTTTGGCTTCTTCACTGTTACAGGAAACTGCTCATCTTACAAGAATTATGTATGTGTAAATCAATCCCTCACACAGGATGTCAAAACAAAAGTTACTTTGTGAGTAGCAAGTGTAAGTGCACTGATTAGGGTACTAACTTGTATCCCATTGAACTGTAAACATCCCCCATGTTTCCAGCATTCACGTTCTGTCATTTTAACCAGCTGCATCAGTAGGTAAGCAACATAACTCCAAGGCAGAGCCTAGAAATATGCCTGAAGATGGAGAGTTTTAAATCAAGGGGTGGAGACCAGGAATTCTCAGCCTGAATTCCTCTTCTACCACTGCAAGGCAAGAGGTCATATGGCAAGTCATTACCATGCCATTACCATTACCACCATGCCTCATAAAAAGCAAAGATAGTTCATCCTCCTGAAAAAGAAAAGAGTTGAACTATCTACTGCAGAGATGTATTGAGAACAGTAATGAGGGAACTATTCTTCTATATGATCTTGATTTCAGTCTACTCCTTCCATTATATGATGATGGGTCCGTTACTAGCAAAGAGAATTTCACACATGTAAAAAGCCAAATACTAGAGCATAAACCCATTTTCCAAATCATAGCCTTTTTCTTGTTCTTTTTCTTTTTTTTACCCTGCAAGATTAACAGAATCAAATCATTCCACTGCAAGGATGAAATAGAACAGATCATGTGCTCCAGTGAATGAAACAAAGTAGAAAAAATAGAAGTAGAAAAAAATAGACACGTATATGAGTAAGTAGAGAGAGTCAGAAGAAACATGACAGCTATAGAAGAAAATTAAAAATAGTAAAAAGAAGCATAGTGACTGAAAAAGTGAGTTATGAAACAGACTCTC
Organism: Mesitornis unicolor; assembly: GCF_000695765.1. Classification (NCBI taxonomy): domain Eukaryota; kingdom Metazoa; phylum Chordata; class Aves; order Mesitornithiformes; family Mesitornithidae; genus Mesitornis; species Mesitornis unicolor. The sequence goes on from NW_010190038.1 coordinate 48,259, forward strand.
AGCATATATGGATGAATGCTTCGGCTTTCACTTTGGAAGAAGAGAAATGTCAGGATACTGATCTCTTCAAGATACAGAATTTTAAGCCTATTGTTAAAAAAAAAATAAAAATAAGAAGAGTGTTTATAACAACAATAACTGCCCTTCTCATATGAACAAATGCATGCCTCCTTCAGTTTGCCCTTTCCTTAGTGGCCATGCCAGCTTAAACAACTCCCACCTTCTTCCCACCATCAACAGTTTGTCCTGTTCCTGTTCATGAGGACAGATGCTTGGGAGGTCCCCGGGTGAAGAGGTTTCAAATTGACTCTACCCCTAGTCCCCACCTAAACTCTGCATTTTTTCAGCTGGGTCAGTTCCCCAGCTGCACAAACAGCAGACTGAGACACTTAGGAATTAGAATAAGGTACCTGAAAGATGGGGTTGGTGCCCAGAAGATGCTTAGGACAGTTTAAACTGGCTTGCCATCACTTGCCTTAATTCATTGTTCAATAAACACTTTCTTTTAGCATCATCTGGCTCTGCCTCTGAGTCCCTTACCTCATGGGTCCACTCATGCTCTCTCCCAACCCACGTCTCCATTTCCTTTTGGCAGACAGTGATGGTTTTTTTACAGTTTTACAATATACAGGATTGGGAAACTCACCCAGCTGAAAATCAGATTTTTGTCTTTGTTTTGCTCAAGTCAGTTCTCAAGGGATGCATCTTCCACCTATTTCATCCCATGTGTACAAACTTCAAGGCGTGAGCCAGTGTCTGGGGAACAGAGAACCACAGGACTCACTCCATCTGAGACTGGCTTAACTAGTACGTATGTCGCTGGAATTACAGTCCTGTGGGCCCTAAAGCTGTTCTCCTACAGACAGGCAGCCACTTGTCTGTTGTTACTGTATACACAGCAAGAATGTAATTAATCGAAGTAGCAACCCACAAATAAATAAATTGCCTCTCATGTTCACTCCAGTCACTTCCAGTTAATTTGATGATTTCTTAATGTGATAGCCCAGTCTGTCAAGAGATACCTGTGGAACCTTATCACTTAGAGTCACTTGTAATTAACATGATTCCTGTCAGCAGAGACAATCAGATAATCCAGTCAAGTCAGCTCTAGAAACATCCAACAGGAGTCACAATTTGCCTGAAGCCAGAGAAGATGACCCACCATTCTAGCCTTTTTTTTAATGCTCTGATCTGTCTCTCTAAAAACCAAAAAGAGCAAAACCAAGGGAAAAAAATCCCTCCTATGCTGATGGAGAAGATCATTCAGGAGAGCTCTTCAATCAATCTGGCATGTCACATCACTGAGAATTAGCAAGGGCAAAGAGAATGCACTGCTGGAAAACAACATAAATTTTCAAGGCTGACAGAGTAGTCAGTCCAAAAGCAAAGAGAAGAGAGACAGTAAATCCATTCACTCATCTAGCCTAGGTAATGGGAATTTGAAAATACAAGGGGGACAAGTTCCCATGATCTTATGAAAGAAACAGTTGACAAGGCCTTGGGCAAATGGGACAAACAGCACTGCCAGCGCAGGGCAGAAACTGGACAAAGCCCACAGTGCTGGCACAGATCCTCCTGCCTGACCTAAGCCTGGGCCTGGGCGTGAACCTGAAGTTTCACACTCAGCCGCTGTGACAAGCTGTGGACTGTGTCCTCCCTTCACAGGTGCCATCGGCCCTTCCCTCTCTGTCTGCTCCTGCCCTTACATCAGCTGTAGCACCATCCAATCAGAGGCTCACTCAGAACAACAGGATGCTTCACATGAAAACTCATAAATATATTTGCAGGGCAGGATCACTTTTCAAACAGCAGCTCATTGTGAAACCATACCTGAATCTATGGCAGATTCCTGAACACCAAAAATAGCCCACAAAATTTACAGTAGAATTGCAATTTATTCTTTCACTGCAAAGAAATTATTTGGGATTTTAGGAAAGGTTGATTGCTTCTTTCTGTAAATAAATCTAATAATGACAGGCTTCCTCTGTCCTAAATCCTGTTGAACTGAAACTCTGGCATACTGCTGGACATTTATGGAAAAACTAATTGGTCAGCAGTCCCATTGGATTAAATACATGGGCAATCTGATAGTGACTGCAGATTTCAGAGTGGGGATACTTTGGGAAAGGATACCCAAAGAAAAAACAAAAATTGGTCAGGCTCTCTCAGAACATTCAAAATATCTTTTTCAAAATATCAGATTTAAAAAAAAAAATCAGCCCTGCTAACTTTGAACATATTATTGCAGCTATTTGCCTACTGAACTCTGGGACCTCTCAGGGTTAGCAAGGGGAAATAGCAGTAAACAGGTAGCCAGGGTGTAAGTCCTACAGAACTCTACAATTTACTTACTGTGTCAGATTTTTTCAACAGTATAAATACTGCCAGGACACTGAATGAGGACCAGGAGGTTTAAGCAGAGGCATATGCCTCTACCTCCTGGAACGTGAGGAAAAATACATATTAGGGAGTGCCCTTCAACAGGAAGATTTTCCTCACCTCTGCTAAAGCTGAGGTTATCAGTGCCCCTCTGTTGTCTCATTCTTTATTTTAGCAATAAAGAAGATTGCTACTGATCAGCTGTGCAAAGCTTAGGCAGTTTTGCAATCTCTCCAGGCAGACAGAACTCATTAAACAATTTCTAGCACATGTTGGTAACTGTCAACTGCACCTGAACCCATACCTTATGGGCACAGCCACAGAACTTTCCTACACAATTTTCTCCTCTCATTTTTCACTAAAAGTTAACTTGTCTTTGTGACCGAAGAGCCCAAATTCTAACAGGCAACTGACTATTAAAAAAACCTTCAACTGCAGCTAACACTAGCTGGTTCCCAAAACAAAGTGAAAGAAAAGAGAGGTGAAAGGAAAAGATCAATCAAGTGTGAACCTGCTTTCAATGGCCGATCCAAGCAGCAGCCTGAGGTTCCTGCATTCACTCACTTAGAACAAGCGTGATGAACCAGCTCAAAGCACTTCACAAGCAGACATTCACCGAAGGATGGTTCTGCTGTTAGTCTCGTGGGATTTCAAAGGTATTGTGTATTTTGAAATGCTTCCAAGGAACCCAGACCTTTAATTCTGATGTGTACTGTTGTCAACTGGATAAATTAAAGGATGCCATCAAACAGAAGAGTGCAGAACTGGTGAATCTCAATGGTGGTGTGTTTCTCCATGCTAATGCTAGACCACATGCAAGTTTGTGCGCTTGTCAAAAATTGTTGCAGCTTGGATGGGATGTGTTACCACATCTATCACATTTGCCAGACCTGGCACCATCAGACTGCCATTTGTTTTGTTCTTTACAAAATGCCTTGAATGGTAAAGCCTTCACTGCTGAAGCTGAAGGAAAATCGTTCTTGGAACAGTTTTTTGCCAAAAAAATAAGAACTGTTTTTGAGCAAGGAATCGTGAAGTTGTCTGAAAGATGGAAAAAGGTAATTAAACAAAATTGACACTATATTGTTTATTAAAGTTTTTGTTTCCCATGAAAAATTTATCTTTCATTTATCAAGAAAAAAACACAATGACTTTTTGGCCAATCTAATAATTTCATACTCTAAGAGTACTCTACACAGAGTTTCGTGTTAGACAGGTGCATTGGTCTTATTCTGTGTTTTCATTACTGTCTTGGCTGATGACATAGCAAAGACACCTTCCAAATGATAACAAGCTGCAAAGTGTTGCAAGCACCACAGTAGAAACAGGCAGACTTCAAAATGGCCTTGAAAAAACTCAGCACAGGCAGGATGCAATTCGGGAGTGTAAGTTCAAAGTACTACACTCAGGGAGAAATAATTGCACAAATACATCGTGGGCAGAAATTCTGAAAACAAAACCTGGGAGTACAGGAAACCATGAACTGAACCTGAAGCAATCCATTGCCATGATATAAAGAACCCCAGAAGTGTTTCAAGTTTATCCTCAACAGTGTGAATAACCTTAGGCAGTCACTATTTTTCTTAAAACTGCATGCTGACACAGGCTTCTAGATAGACCTGCAATAGTTAAGGTAATTTAAAAGGGCACAGGAAACTGAAGTCTACTCTTAAAGTCCTCTTTAAAAAAATCAGTTATAAACATAAGGTGTCATTCCAGGGTTAATAGGAGCAAAATTACATCTGCCACCTTGTGCATGAAACTCTTTTCTCCCTTTTCTCCCTTTCCAGCTCCTTCTGAGAAGCCAATGCATTGTATTGAGAACTTAAGAGCACAAGACTCTCATAGTGCAAATGCCAAACTCTTCCAAGAATACGAGACTGACATTCGTGCAATAACAATATGAGCAGATGTAGTGAATGCAACTGCAAAGGTATGCAGTGTTAACTGCATGTCCTTGTGAAGTCGCTTAAGACCAGCTGTTAAAAATTACATATGAATGCCCCATTTAATTGACTACCAATAGGCAGAGGGCAGTGCTACCTGCATAGAAATTTTGTTCTAGTCAAACAAACATAAAGGTGTCTAAAAATATTCAAGTAAAAAAAATCCAAAATTTTTTGTATGTTAAGTACAATATATGAAAATAATGCTTTTCTGGTATTGGCATGGTCTCTTACCCCTGGAAGCAACTGTACTTCACGGATGAGCTTGAAGATTCTTTTCACATCTGAAGTCTAAATTTCCATGGAGATCAGGATGACAAGGGAAAATAAGATCTTCACATGAAACTTGTGCATCTGGATATATTAGTTTCTGAAGTGTGCACTTAAAATAAAAACAAGAAAAAGTTATTTAAATTAATTCTAATACTTGTACCTTTTTTGATGAGCAATGAAGTGAATAAAATTTGAGATAATCTTCAATATTAATATTCCATCTATTGTAAGCTACTAAAAACATCTTTTAATCTTTCCTCCTAGCATAACTCAGTTTCTGTAGCTTCTAACTGTAATCGCAACCTTAAACTTCCTACCACAGAACTGAATGATTGAACATATTCCTGATGTTAGAAGATGCCCTCTATCACCTTCTTCAGTTCCAATGACAATTATGGGTCAGAAGGAAAGCAAGACTACAGCTTTAAATACCCTCCAGTGTCAAAAGAAGACTATTACTGAAGCGCCTTCAGTTCTGCCTACTGTGAAAATAATAACATGGCAGGACAAAAGAAACCAAGGAATAATGGAGAATATGGCCATTCAGCATGTTATCACTTGCCACAAAATTCAGAAACTGCATCCAAGTAGATTCATCAATATCATCCAGTAGCTTCTCTGCCAAAAATGCTGCTTCATTACTTGTGGCTGGATTCCACTGCTAGCAGCAAGTGCAAGAAGCTGGCTTGAACCTCTTGGACATCACTTCACCTTTCATGTAAGGAGACTGTGCAAAAGTCCTCAAGGCTTTTCAGGGGAGCAGATGAAACAATGGGGATATTCAAAACAAACTAGGAATATTTTCCTCAGTCAACATGATGCAAGACTGAATGATCTAGGCAAAAGGACAGGAAGATATGTCTTTGGTCCATCAGATGCACAGGGTATAAAACAAGCAGTTCACAGTAGAGCAGTAAGAGATGAGTTTTGTGTCTAGCAATAGCACTATTTCTGCTGGTTTGAACAACTTCTTCATGTCAGCTACTTCTGCTTTGCCCTCCAAGCTGTTTGAGCAGCCAAGCAATGAACTTTATCAGAGAGATGATCCATCTGTAAAACAACCCAGCAAAGTAAATGGTTATCTTCAGATAGATCCATTCCCAGTCCTGTTAACTGTGCAAGTGCCCAAACAGATCTGACAGCATGATGGAAGAAGCACTGCACGGACATGAACAGGAAGCCAGGAGCAGTGGCACTAAAGAAATACACAGAACAACACTTAAAATACCATAAGAATAAGAAAGGCACACAAATACAGGTACTAGGGTGTTGATCCCAATCTTACAACACATCAGATCCAGCAGTGAAGCTGATTTAGGAAGTTTGTGTCCTTCCAGTAGCTGTTTGCCTGTCCCTCAAGTCTGTGGATCAGACTGCGTCTATGTTGAACTGAAAATTGGTTCAACAAAAGGAACTGGAGTAAAAACAACGCTTGAAAGAAAAGGAAGGCAAAAAGGTGTGCAAGACCTCAAGTTAAACTCAGTGTGAGAGTATTTCCTATAGAACCTTGTATCAAAACAGCTAAACTTATTGTAATTTGTATTTTCTACTGTGTGGCACAAATATGTGCACAGGAACATGTTTTCAATTAAAAGTTTCCAAATATCATCTAGCTCAGGTTCTTTTTTATTATTTTGCATCCACATAAGAGAAACTAAGGAGCACAGCCAAGCAAAATAAGGTGGCTACACTGTACTATTTCATCATGCCCAGGGAAAGAAAAACAAGCACTGGTACATACATCTCCAACATCCAGCCACCAGAACAAGTATTTTTCTTTTTCAATTCTGTTTGTTCAGACAGGCTTAGGAGGCTGCCCATTTCATAAAACAGAGATGATAACAGGAAACCAACTTCAGAGCACTTATCCCTCGTTACCCCTGAAATCCTGTACACGGTTTGAAGCAGATGACACGCACTGTTCCATTAACAACTCACCACCCTGCAGGACTGCCCCATGCAAGAACAATAGTTCTGACTAACAGCAGAAGGAGATCATATGAGCAAGGGGGAAAGAAAGCAAAACTACATGAACTCCACATGCAGCTTTGCAAAAAAGCACAATGGGAAGATTTGTTCACAACTTTTTTCTGAAAGTCAATGAGATTTCGACATGTGACTTCCCCAGTCTGTAAAATCACCCTTTTGTATAATCTAAATTACAGCCTGAATTGACATCCAAGCTGGCTTAACTACACTTAAAACATGCCTTCTGAAGGACACTACAGTGGTCCCATAGCTCAGACTTCACACTTCCATTGTGTACTTGGAGAACTGATCTAGACCCCGTGAGACAGCTCTGAGATCCCATGTATTGTACATGAACAATTACGTAGTTACATAAAATAATGAGAAAACTGTGAATTTTGAGAAGAAATTAATCTACAAGCAGCTTCTGCTAAATCGACAGTATTATCAACCACTTGAATTCTGTCCTGAAGAACTAGAAAATGTATTATAGGACAAACCTCTTTTTGTCAGAAATAACTAACTGTTCTTTCTTATCTCTAATTTCTGTGAACTTGAAGACAGCTTCTTTTATACCTACCAGAGGCTATTTTCACTGTATTAAGGAAGACAAATCTATTTTCTTTGATGCTGTCCCTTACTAGACACACAGGGTGTACACATTTCACAGAAGGAAGAAACCAAGATACATTCCAAAAAAGTGTATAAAGCACCATATCGGCTGTGATGTCTAAATTGTATTTTAAAGTGTTTACACATGTGCCTAAGTACAGTCCTGAAGGCATACTGAAATCAAGTACAGGACACTTACATACAAACGTAGCAAGTCTCAAATAATGCAACCTGAGACTGATAGTTATTATGAAGATTGTTATCACAATTGCAGGACTTGCTTGCAAACAGTAGCAAACAGTAGGCTATTTATTTAAAAATAAGGACACGTAGCACACAAGAAACTTTGTCACAGTGATTACTTTCCTCAACATTTCAACAGACAGAAATACATTTTCTATCTAAGGATCCAGTCTGTATATGTATATCCAGTAAGTTTGTTTTACATGACAAATTCTTTTAAATAAGAGTCTCTAAGTCTTCTTCCTCCTAGCTCCTGATATAATTATTTTGGATAAGGCAGAAGACCTTTTCATTTAAGAGGTTTACCACATATTGAAAAAAAGAGGCTGTAGCTTGCAAATGACTAAAAAACTTCCTGTAAAATTCTGTGCACAAGGACACGAACTCGCATTAAGATTAGTAACCATACTAATCTTACATCAACCTGTTCAGAAGATATGAGTAATCCAAGCAACTCAACTTCAGTAAATATATCAGGTTGAAGTAAGCACAGAAAATGCATATACCTCAGCTCTAACAAGCCAAAAACATCACACCGGTGCTACCAACATTGCAAAACACCAATATGAGCTAAAAGACAAGCCCAAACCCCGAAATTAGAAAACCACAGTTAATTTTAGTTCTGCTAGAAGTTCTGTGTAACCTTTAGCACTGAGCTTGTCTGTGCCATAGCTTCCCTAAAAAAAATTCGCACAACTTTTCATAGTGTATTGAATTTGTTCTGCTTTCAAGCTTCTGTTAATAATAGTTCTGTGCAAGATGGAAAGAAGCCAGCTTTACTTTAAGAGCTGAGTGCAAGTAAAGATCATCTGCCAGCTACGTAAAATAAATCCAAAACATCTTGGGCAAGGAAAGCATGACCTAGTACTTTGCTCCACAGCAATTCTCTGCCTGTCTGTATGTAAAGCTGCAACTTTTGGGCATAATTTCTGATCGATCCTCACACTTTAGAGGAACATTTCATTCTAACTGGCTGAAATTTTGAAAAGAAAGCAAGAAAACAAAGACTACCTGAGCTTGTTTTTTTCAACCACTTCCATGTTACCATGAATTTCCATGGTTAACACCCCCTATCCTCCATATTATCTCCATCTCAACCCCTCTTGCTAGCTAAGTTTTGCAAGTCTTGCCCATTCTTGCCCTGCAGGGTGGCAGAAAAGATAGAAGAGAAAGCTTAGAGAGAAGACGGTGAGAGAGATGCACAGCATCACTGCTGGAGAAGCCAAGGGGACTGGAGGAGCTCACAGAGCCACTGGCTGTGGGAAGGGGAATGCAGGGCATTGACAGCAGTGTGGGGAAAGCATGGGAGACTGGCATACGGGATGGGGGTGCACAGAAAACAAGGAGCACACACAATTCCTGGCTTGGAGATGCCACAAGCTTTTCCCTCTGCAACCCTCACGTGGCAAATACAGTTCACGAGCAAACAGTGCTCAAACTGGCAACCTGCACAGAGTCATGGAGCGGGAGAAACCTGGGTGAAATGGAAATACCAGCTGCAGCAGCAAAGAGATGTGAAGAGGGAGGGGACTCTCAGCAAGTGAGCTTGCTGGGCTCTACACAGCCTGTCCTGCTCTGCTTATCTGCTTTGCTCCAGGGCCTGCCATCTTGCAGCTTCTTATATATTAATGTTAGTCTCCATTTAACAAAATTTCCCTAATGCTGATCTGCCCTTGGCAGCCTCCTGTCTCCACTCCTTCAGCTTCTGTCAGCACTTCATAATAAGGAACATCTGATGATCTGTACCCAGCTGCCGCCTCACCCGTGACTGCCAAATACAGTTACCAGGGCCACCACCGTGCCCATCTGAGAGTGCCTCCAAGCACCCACCATGGGTTGCACAACTGTTCCACTGCACCCACTTCATGCATATTGGTAGTACAAGTGTATTTTGCAATTTAGGGCATGCAAACTTGTTTTGTTCAGACTTTAGGATGCTTCAGTGTCACTGTTCTTCATGTGCTTTTCACGCGGTTTGTGGCAGGTCTGCTCTTCATTTTCTTACTGATAGTCACAGCTGAAAGGTCTTATTTGGAATTATAAAGCTGAGGTTTTTTTCTGTTAATTTTTAATCTTCCCTCTAGTCCCTCTTGCACTCCTCTCATATCAATAAACATCTGCCTTCTTTCCTGAAGGCCATCCATGCTAGCGTATTCCAGCAAGATCCTGTTACAGGTCACAGCACACAGCCCAAGTTATGCACTTGCTTTACCTCCACCCAAAGCGTTTTAAAGAAATTTAACCTCTAGACAATCTGGAAAATCTAAGTTGATCATTTACTGCTCTTAACCCCACAAAAGATTACACTGAGGTGATATGCGCAACTAGTTACAGCATTTGCAAGCACAGACCTCATCAAATGCATACGCAACCCGAGCAGGATGTTTCCAACAATCTGAAGTAAGCACACACCACTTAAACTGTTGGTATTTTCCCCTTCCCCCTCATTATTCCTCTCCCCTCAGACATATATTCCTCTGCTTTGTCTTTCTCCCAAAAGAGAGAAACAATGGGGTTTAATTCCTCTCTTACCACTATCAGTGATCCTCAGCTCACTGAATTCAGAGATCCCAGTCTGTGCAAGGACAAATCTGCAGGCACTTTCTGCAATTAATTTGAAAACCAATACAGTTTTTTTTAAAAAAGGCTAGAAACAGGAATCAAGCCCAATCCAATCATTACTGCAGAAGGCCCAGTTCAGTGACATCAGTCAGCAATATGCTGAGGAGACCTGGCACACCATGAAAGGATCATCATCTTTCATTAGTAAAAATCTAATGTAGATGAAGAAAGATCTTGGCTGTTAAGCACTCTGCTAGACTACACATGCAAATCCTATCAATACAGAGAAGATATTGAGAATACCAGAAGTTGAAAAGAAGTCATATCATTAATTATGTTATAACATTAACACTGGCACTCAGACAGTGTTACACTGTGGAAGATACAGCCCGGAAAAAAATTCAGACATCAAGACTCACTTTGTCAGCCACTGCTTTGGACGAGCACTCCTCACAATTTTTTTCGGCCGTTCCTTTTTCTTTTCCAGTTTATCAGTGGTGGGTGGATACTTCCACCATCAGCTTAACCCATTATTGCTGCTCCACTCTTCTGAGATTATTTTGGTACACTAGTCATTGCTCTTTCAGTTCATCTCCCCACCTGATCTCTCTCTGAGTCTGCAGACTCAGCAACAGTGTCCTACATAGTTATTTCCATTCAAGAACTGTGCAAAGACAGAGGATAAACAAAGGCCCAGTTGATGTGCATGAAGGCAAGGAAGGTTTAGCCTCCCAAAAGTAATTGAACTGCTTATTCTGAACACAACACAAAGCATTTTGGATAATGGCATAGCCCCTTCATTGCTCTCCTAGTCATGTTCAATGAAGGAAGAAGCTGTGCAGACTTCTGTGCATGACAGTCAGGCCAAAAGAGGTAAGTGAGGTGCAGACAGGGAAGTGGCCACATCTTTCTTGCCTGTTCCCTGACGCCTTTTTCTTCCTGACTCTCCCAAGTGCAGAGACTGTTTCCACTGTTAGCAAAGCCACTGCAATTAGCAGTGCCTCTTCTGACAGACGGCCCTACTGCTTCTTCTCTTTGAGCTCTCAGACTTACAGCCCCTGTTCCACTTTCTGCTGGACAGCTTTTCTGAGCCTCACCTGCACATCCTGTCCCTGCTGTTAGGTTTGCGCTGCTCTGCTCTTCTGATTTTACTGACAGATGCTAGTTCTTGTGCTGTAATACAGTAGCTTTGCAGTCATTGCAAGACCACAATATTTCAGAGCACAGTTAGAGGTAGAAAGGAGCTGTTTAAGGAAGCTGTTCTTGCCATTTGTAAAGAAAGGAAAAACAGGATGAATGAAGATAAAAGTTGGTGAAAGGAAAGCTGCAATAGACTGTTCAGCCAGTACCAACCAGTCCCATCTGGTAACTGGAACAAACTATGCAGTGCATTGTATTCCTTTACTCTCCTGTCAACGCAATCAAGCAAACTTAGCCACCTGGTGAGGCAAAGCTGTTGTGTTTTCAAACTATCTGCTCCTACAAATGCTTGACATTCTTGCTAAAGTTGTATCCTCTTCCAGTTACTGGAGAGATGTTGTTAATGTCTGTAATATTTGGGAAAGGCTTATGTGTATCAGCTGTACATAGGACTGCAACCTTGTATGTGCAATGAACTTGGAAAATGTTTGATTCCTCTTCCTAAAACTATGAAAAAACAGGCTTTCCAACTCCTAACATAACAGTGGCTCCATCTGTTTCTAATCTCATTGTTCTGGGTACTTCTTCCTGGCCCAAAGACACAGAGGGGAAGTCAGTGATTCTTTACAGAGAGTAGAAATTAAGTTGTCAGTGCCACAGCCAGCTTCATTGCTTTCCTCTAAAATGCTCCACAGCTCAGGGTTATCTCCTCAGCCCTGACTGCACTCAGCAGCCCTCCTTTGCACTTCTACGGAAAAAGCTGAACTATCCATGCCAGAGTGGGGTTTATTAGTGATAAAGTTCAACTTTGCCATACTTACATGCTCCTTTAAATGGGCAGAACTACAAATAAATGACTTAACTTATTATCCTCTCTCTTGTGTGAAAGTTCAGATGAATACAAGCTTTTCTGCCACTTAATGTCCAGCGTTAGCCACCGATGCCAGCCATCCTGTTCATTTAAGGAGCAGCAACCTCACAAGACACGGCTTGCCTGCCAGGGCCCACTGCCACACTTTGCTCTGCAGCACTTCTTGTAGCTGTGTCTGAGTGAGGGGAGAGCACTGAGCACCAAACCTGGTGGGCCAGTCCCCAGGTTCAGCTGATTCAAGGATTCCTTGCCTTTGATGATGACAGTCCCTTGAAGCCATCACACAGCAATATCTACCAAGCTCTTAAAATGCGCCTTTTAGGAAAGGAGACCATGATTTTGAATGTCTAAAGCTAGTGCTCCTACTGAACAGATATCCAGAGACAATCTCCTACATCACTTCTGTGGCATTATGGAAGCCAACTGATTTCCTGGAGTGTCAGAAATAAGCTTTCTGTTTATAGCTTTTTAATAGAAGAAGTGATAAAATTCAAATCCTGCTCTTAATGTTTTCAAAATATATTTTACCTAAAGTCATTTTCTCTGTGAGTCAAACTCAGAGAAGTGTTTAAGGTGAAGTAATTTCCAGCTCCTGGGAATATTACATCACCTTTGTCTGTCTACAAAAGTTTGGGGTCTGATCAAAACTAATGCTCTGGTTAAAAGGTTCATGCCCTCAGTTCTCTATCCCCCAGCTGAGGTTCCAATTCCTTCCTCCCTGCTTCTCCGTACATGCTCTCCACTTAGGTCTTGTTCAACCCACATCCCCTTCTCCACCCACACACACGGCATTACAGGGATTTGTGCTAACCTGGGTAGTTGTCACAGAACCAAGGGACTGAGGGAAGAGTTGCATGTGCAGTTTTCAGGAGAATCAATAAGAACAACCTTCTCCATATCAACACACAAGGTATTTATAGTTATGTAGATCATGCTTATAGGGCAGTTCCCAAGATAAGACAAGCTGAGTACATCTACCATCTTACAGCAACCAGAGGAGGGGATCCCAGCTCTTTCTCATAGCATTCTCAGTCATCTGGGCTTCCTTCTCACCTTGTGCTGCCTTTCAATGAACCAATTCATCTTACTAAAGAGACAGAAAACTAATATAAAAAATAAAATAGAAAAGCAGGGGTTTTTTTCTGCTGCTTCAGTGAGTTGAATCAGCATAGAGGCAGCTAAGCACTAGAGTCCACATAAGGGAAGAAGCAGCACCGAGCAGCCAGAAGCAGGAGACGGAAAATCAGCAGACCCTTGTGGAAGCAGTATGACAGCAGATTCACACCCTAAGGCATCCCATTCCAGCAATGCTGGACAGCCTAAAAAACACTTGGCCTTTCAGCCTTTCCTCCCAAGCAGAACTGGAAGTCCAGAGATGTACACTTTGTAGTAAACTAAAAAAGGGCACTGACTCATTTACAAAGTTTCTTGCTATTTTTATTTCATGCAAACCCATCCAACCATTCCTAGAGCTAATAACATTTAAGCAGGCAGTTTCACAATTTCAACCACTTTATCCTTGTTGTAGTTACTGATTCAGTAGACATCGTCCTAGAGCTGAGCCATCCTGAATGGACCCACAGTTTGGGGGAAGGGATGACAGCCTGAAGCTCCTCCAGGACTACAAGTCAGGTACTGTGCTAGTTCCTAGCCAATGCTTGACTCTGGGTGATACTCAGTTTCCCAGTTGAGCCTGTTTGCTGGTGAGGCAGTATGCCTTTCCCAGTTGCTGATGCATTATTTTCCAACATGATCCAGATAATATCAGGAGAGTCCAGCACCAAAACATCAGCACAAACCTCGTAAGCTTTTCAGGTTTTGATACACTTGCAGTCTTTTTGCATAACAGCAAAGTGAAATTTGTGATTTAGATCTGTAAAAAGCAGGCCGCTTATGTATCCAAGCAGAAACCTGGGGAAAAGTACAGAGAAAAAGTAAACTAGGAAAGTAACATAAACACTTCGGTTTTCCTACTCGTGGTCAGTCCATATTTCTGGAAAATCTGAACATTGTTCCCTTTGCTGGCCTTCCTTCCTCAGAAGACACAAGGCAAAAACAGATGGGCATTCCCTTTCCAGTCTCCTGCTTAGAAAACAACTTGAATGTTACTCCTCCAAAAAACCTGTTTGCGCTCCTAACATGAGAAAAAATGCTGAGACTTTATGTGTTTGATCACAAGTCGTGACCTCTGCTTTGGAATTTGGTTAAACACAGCTTGTTACACTTCCAAAACCTAGTAACTTTTGAAACTTCAATGAATTAAAGTCCAGTTATTCTGAAATGAAATTATTCCTATGGTTTTTTTAAAGGTATCCACTGAGATTATTAAAGAAGGGTCTGCTTAATTCTGCTTAAGTTCTTCCTACTTTTTAATTACACTTATGGACTAAATTCTAGCTAGTGAGCCACAGTGAGCTCATGAGCTGAATACAGCAGGCCAAGCAGTTTATCAAGGCCACAGCTCAGTCTTAACATCGTCTTCCAGAGTATCCCTGAAATGCAGACAGGCAGCAAGCCATGAACCAGGTGATTACTTGGGCAGCCTGCACCAATCATTTCTTCTAAGAGCCTCACAGTCCTCCCACCACCTGCCTTCACCTCAACTTTAGCCTAAAGGCAGGTGTCACCACCATAAGAAAGATGCAAGACGGGACTGTGTGTGGATGTCTGCCAGGGTAGATGTGCAACCTCTGGCCATATGACACATGGTGCGGTGATCAAAGGACAGAGTAAACCTGCATCAGCCACGTAACAGGACACACACAGCCTCCAGTTAAGGGACTCATTTCACACACACGTGAACGTGTGGCAGCTAGACGACAGGGCAGGTAGATTTTGAGAACACAGCATATACATGATCGCTTATCTGACAGGGGAAGGGCCACACCTTGCCTTATCACATAGCTATCAGAAGCTATGTGACTGCCCAGGCTGCAAGTGCAGGCATCACTGCCTTGGAGCAATTCTGGTTATGCCAAATTCACTGCTGCTCCTAAAAGCACATCATTATTCTCCTTTCTGTTTTGCAGATGTTCTCTATTACAGGGTAGAGTGGTCTGTATCTCCAAGATAACAAGCTAGTCCATTTTATTACACATTAATGAGGTTCAGTACAAGGTTTCCTTTTATTTCCAACCACTTGACAAATAGTGAACATTCTTCACATAGTCAGGCAGAATGCCTGCAGGATATCCTAAGTCTCTGTTCATTCCTATAAGCTGCTTGGAGTAAAATTGCCAGTGAAAAACAAAATACTAAAATAATAGCTAAAAAATCCCCAAAACATTGTCCTCCACTGAGTATTGTTTATTTGTTTACTTGCTTTTCTACAGTGTTGTCTTTCTTCATGGTCTTTCTTAAGTGTGTGTAGGGGTGTCTTTCCTAAATCATAGGAAGCCACAGGAACCGCAAGGATCATACATCCATGACAGGAAGGGCTCTGAAGCAGCAGCCAGCCCTGTTAAGGACACAGGTGGTTTTCTTTTACAAATGTTATGTGGCATCTGGCATAAAAACACATTGATAGGACAAATTCACACCCAAAAGTTCAATGGCTGGTAAACAATTACAGGGGAAGCACCTTCTAGGCAAATGATCAAATCCCTTCCAGTGCAGGGACTTCAGTGTAAGACAACAGAGGTGATTCTGTATTTGGTACTGATTTAATAAAGCAGCTCTGGCTCTAAGTTTTCTCATTGTTATGATGAAAAGTTATGTTGTGGGAATATTTTAACCTATATCCTTCATGCATCCCATAGCTGTATCCAAACCCTGGCATCTGCCTGAAATGCGTTACCTGCAGGCAGGTGAGGTAAAAGTGAAGGCCAGTGTCTTTCCTTCAGGACAGAATGTTGGTTTGATATGTGGCTTAGCCTCCTCCACACAAGGCATTAAAAATAAAACATGACATTTATCTACATTACTGAGATTTCTTAATTACTTTCCCTCAGGTGTTTCTCTTCTACAGCACAATTATAGGCATTGAAGTAACTTGTAAAATGGCATGCATACCTGATTACTCTGTCTCTCTGCTTCCAGGGTGTTCAGGGCTTATTTTCTAACTTAATTGACATTAGAAATGTTTTGCCTTCGGTGGAATAGCAGAGATCAATCAGCTGGAGTGGAGAAAACTCATTTCTAGTCTTCTGCCTACACTAAGACGCCATCTGCCACAATTCTGACTGCAGGATTTACAGTTCCTGAGAGTGGCCAGGCTGGACCCAGCCTCCACAAGATCAGGCTGGAGAAGTGGTTGATTCTCCCACTATATCAAGTTGCAGGACAAGGCCAACATCTGCTATCTTGCCACATGTAGGAGTATATTGACCACTGGATTGAATCCTGGGAATGTGCTGAGGAAAAACATGTTTTCTTCAGGTGCTGAAAGGAACAAAACTTTCTACTCATGCACCAAACCAGCCAAGTGTGGCACATGAGGTCTAAGAGTCATACGTAACACAATAGCACATGAGCAATCCGGATCCCCAGAAGTACATGGGAGCAAATATGAGGTTAACACTCCTCCTCCACCAGCACTTATAAGTCCTTATAATTCCTTCATTCTTATAAATCCCAGCTTGGGGTGGTCCTATAAGAATATAACTTGATTTTTTTATGGCCCAAGTTAAATTTGCTGGATTAGAAACAGATACTGTGATCATTAGGCTGGATAAATGGAACACATTTGACATGAGAGGAACAACTATAAATATAGAAAACTCTGTCAGATGCAGTCATTTTTCTGAGTATATTTATATTTAAAAATGTATTTGTAAAATAAAAGCAGAGATTCATGTCATTATTTTTTGTTCAAATCCTCCAGCAGCAGCAGCATCACAGCACACATTACAGGGCACAGCTTGGTTATCACAAAACTCCTAAGCCAAAATGTTAAACCTGTTTTTCTAAGGATTTGACAAGCTCCAAAAGCACCCAAGTTTGTGACATGGTGCTGTGCTTAGGATTATCTATGTACACTGAGTTAAGGTCTTAAAATATATTATTACATACTAGGCTTTTGGGGCCCTTGCCTTACATTGTTTACTACATGGATTTCCTCTGGGACAAAATCCAGACAGTGTAGTGATGGAAGCTACCCCTTCTGGACACTCTTTTTTCCCTCTATAAAATTTGTTGCAAAAATTGCCAAGTGATTAAAGGTGAACTTGAAGAAAACAGAAGGTATCACAATGAAAGCAAATGAATGTGGCTTTTTGCCATGGAATTCTTCTGCAGTGTCAGCCAAGCCATTTAAATCACACTTTTCACTGTTTTTCCACAATTGCATATTCCTTATCTTACCATATGTGACTTGAGGCTGTGGGTTCTGATTTGTAGCAGAGCCTGCAGTTGATTTATGTGAATGCTTTACTTTGAGTATCTGCAGTACTAAACACAGAGTATTCTGAAATAGCAACTCCTGGGCATGTCAGCCAGAGAGGGTACAGAAGCCCCATCATGTCACAGGAGCATTATGGAATAAATTTAATAGGGAAGTACAAGAGAAAAAAGTGCTCTAGGACATTAATCCCTCTGATTTCAGAGCAGACTTTTGTAAATATTTACTAACTTTGAGGCATTTGATTCTGCAGTCTTAAAAGTACCCTTTTGTTTATAATTTCCTAGACTCTTCTCAAATCACAACCTGAAAAGAACACAAATGCCACACTAAATAACCACACCAACTCCTGCGTGCCTGTCACAGGTGCCCACCACGTATCCACAAGCCAAGACTTCTGGACCCAAAGCACAGGTCTCTGTCCCTGAGCAAGACAAGCTGCCTTCCTCCCAGCAAACCTGCAGAAGGGGTTCCAGAGTGTTTAATTTGCCAGGTAACATTTACTACCATTACTGTCTAATAAGAAAGATAATTCAGGGATAGCAGAATTATGAAAGAAGAATGTGTTCTGACAGGTAAAACTCCCTCTCTGCTTGGATTTTATTCGCAATGCCCAGTCCTTCCTGTCTGTCCTTATCCATGCATAGGGGTTTCTATAACAGCAGCTCCTGGTAGGAGGCCCTTGCCTTTTGCCTGTCCATCTCCATCCTCCTCTCTCTTCAGCAAGCCTCTTGTATCAGTCCCAGTGTCCTGATTCCTTTCACAAATGGTTCAAACTCTTGACTGCTATTTCTCAGTTTTCCACCTCAAGCAGACATCAGCTATGGAAAAGTGTAGCCAAAACTGTTAAACCTTCTCAAAGTTATGAGCAACTGAGTAAGAGGAGTCATACTGGGACATGCTGTGCAGCCTTAACAACACATAGAGCTATCTGCCTCTCCTGGAATCTTACTTATATATACGGGTATAGTGCTTTCATTTAGACTATTGGCTTGAGTAAATATCCATTAGCTCCATTAATTTTAACTCTGCTTCAGTGAAAAATATTGGCCCTAGCTAAATAAAAAGTGTAGTCAGCTTCAGCTTTAACACACAGACTTTGCTAAAAATGTTTGCTAAATATTCCACCCCTATGCATGTGGTAGCTATGAGCCACTTGCAAACAAGCAGCAGAGCTTGCTTACCAATGTTATACTGCAGTTCTGCTATAAAATCCTCGTAAAAAACATGTTAAAAAGTACACATTTAAAGACAGACATTTGGCTCCAGTCTGGCTAAAAGTTACATGACCTGACATTTCCAATATGTTTGTTTGTTTTTTTCTTGGGTTTACATTTTGTCTATATGTCTTTTTTCGTATGTTACCAGGAACATTAAAATAAATGTTAGGAGCTTTAGGAACCCTAAGCCATGCAGGAAAAGGTATGCATACAGACTTGTCTGTGAAACTCCCAGGCTTTCATGAAACAGAAACCATACATGAAGTGCAAAGATCCTTACAGACTGCACAGCCTAATGTTTTAAGCATTTAATTTCAATACCTTTGTTGAAAAGTAAACAAACACATAACCCCCCCACACAATGCCCTTAAAAAAATGAACATTCTGCTTGTATTCTATTTTCTCTTGAAAAAGTATGCTACAGATAATTTGAAAGTTTCTTTAGATCTCTCTGTAGTTTTGGTAGGTAAAAACTTTAAATTAAAAGAAAAAGTAACACACAACATAGACAAAACCAAAAACTCATGAATAATTATTTTGGTTTACTCCTGAAGTAACAGAAAACTAAACTAAACTTTATGTGCCTTCACTGAATCAGCAAAGAGGAAAAAACCTCGCATCTTTCACTTAATTTTTATTTCTGCTAGTTCATCATGAAAGTTTAGAAGATTCCAGTGCTGCTTTCTTTCATTCAACAAACAAGACAGAAACTGCAAGTAAAATGCCAGGGACAGTGAATTTGTTTTATAAATAAAAGTGTGAGCATGTACAAAATACAAAATACATGAGTTCATATTTGGTCAGATAATGTTCTTACACCTGTTCATTCAGGCTTTGGACCAAAGCACTTGCAGAGCTAGTGAATGATATTTGAACAGAGCTGGGTAAAAATAGATCTGTTCTTGTAACATTATCAAAAGGATCTGACCTAACAGGTGACGACATCTTATGGGGTAAATAATCTAAATTGGATGTTTCCTCATGTTTTAGGATTGTTAGTATTACTCAGTAGCATAAAATAGCCAACCTCTACTACAGGACAACTTGTACTTAGGGACCATCATCTACTTCTTCGGTCCTATGTCAAGTTTATTCTATACTCCTAGTTTATATTATACATCAAAATTTTCATTGTGGTTGTTTTATTGTAACATAAGCTACAATTCTACTGCAGATCTTTGGGAGACAGCAGTCCCTAAGCTGTCTCTTATTTTTTGAATGTCTTATAAATCTTATGCATGTAGTTATAGAAGTAGAAAAGGATAGTACTCTTTTCTTTATAGCAGTTTTTTATCCCTTCAATAAAAGGAAGATTTGATAAAAAAGAATCCATACAATATCCACTGCATTTTATATA
>NW_010190039.1:0-1331 GCF_000695765.1 Mesitornis unicolor
AATGAGAGGTTGGAGCCTAAAAATGAGAGTTTGGAACCCTAAAATGACACTTTGGGCCCTCAAAATGAGAGTTTGGCTCCTAAAAATGGGATCTTGAGGCATAAAAATAAGATCATGAGGCCTAAAACTGAGAGATTGGGCCCTGAAATTGAGAGTTTGGTCCCTAAAATTTAGCGTTTGGGCCCTCAAAATGGGCTTTTTTAGCATAAAATCTGAGTTTGGGCAATGCAGCAGGAGAATGACCTGGAAGTAAATCGACCGGAAGCGGAAGTAAACCAACCGGAAAGAGGAAGTGGGCGGTGACACATGTGTAAGATAGTAACCAGTCATGTATTAGCTTAGACAATATGGACACATATGTAACCAATAGAAATGCTTATGTAGGGTGACTAAGGGATTTTAGACTATAAAAGCAGAGCTTCTGACAGAATAAAGGTCTTCACTTAATAACTCTTATAGAGTTGTCTGGAGTCCGTTATGTGTCTCTCCCCCTCGTTTGAGAACCCAAACTCCGATTATATGGCCCAACTGCTCATTTTGAGGACCCAAACTCTCATTTTTGTGCTCCAAACTCTCATTTTTAGGCCTCAGGATCCCGTTTATAGGACCCAAACTCCCATTTTAGCAGCCAAACTCTGATTTTTAGGCTCCAACCTCTCATTTCTAGGGCCTGAACTCTCATTTTTAGGGCCCAAACGCTCAATTTTAGAACCAAAACTCTCGTTTAGAAATGGACCTGAACGCTAAATTATGTAGTCCAAATTCTGATTTTTAGAGCCCAAACATCCATTTGAAGCCCAACTGCTCATTTTCATGGCCCAAAATCTAATTTTTAGGGCACAAACGCCAATTTTTTAGCTCCATACTATCGTTGCTAGGGCCCAAACTCCAATTTTATGGCCCAACTGCTCAGTTTTAAGAACCAAACTCTCAGTTTAGTGCCCAAACTCTCATTTTTAGGCTCAAAATTCTCACATTCAGGGCCCAAACTCTCACTTTAAGAGCCCAAGCTCTCATTTTTATGGCCCGAACTCCCAATTTATAGCCCAAACTCCCATTTTATGGCACAAGATCCCATTTTAAGTCCCAAACTCTCATTTTTATGGCCCAAACTCTCATTTTATGGCCCAAACGCTAGTTTTTAGGGCCCAAACTCTCATTTTTAGGGCCAAAACTTTCATTTTTCGGGCCGAACTCTGATACTTAGGCTCAAAACTCTCACTTTATAGGCCCAAACTCTCACTTCAAGAGCTCTAACTCACATTTTTCAGCCTCATTATCTTAATTTTAGGACTCAAGATCCCATTTTTTGGAGCCAAACTGTGGTTTTT
>NW_010190040.1:0-336 GCF_000695765.1 Mesitornis unicolor
GAGAAGAAAGAAGAGGTGGCATGTGGAACGGCGAGGCAAGAGTGTTGAGCAAGAGAAGCAGCAGCGTTGGGCTGGCCAAGCAAGGGCCACGGGAAAGGCACTCTGGGCAAAGAGACCACCCAGTCACCTAAGAACATTATGGCACCTTTGGGGTGCCCTGGCTGACTTTGCGCTGGGCGACCTCCCTGTAACCAGGGCTCGGTCCTTGCTTTTGTTGTTGTTGGCCTTTTGCCGTCTTGCTCCTTTGGCTGCCTGGAGAGAGTGGCAACCCTGTAAGGAGGGTGAGCGCCGCCATCTCTGCACCCAATGGGGGGAAACGGAGCTCTGCCTGCACCC
>NW_010190040.1:607-1153 GCF_000695765.1 Mesitornis unicolor
GAAACGGAGCGCTCCCTGCACCCCGAGCCCACCCTGTAAGCAGGGGAGGATGGTTTCCTGGCCCCTTCCTCTAGCCTTGGAGGCTTTGTGCCTGCTGGTGGCCTGGGTTGTTGTGACCCCCTTGAGTCAGAGTGCATCAGGATATTTGCCCCTTGGCATGTTGAGGCCTTTCTGGCATCCGTGCAGCCTGGTGGGGGGGTGGTCTCAGGCTTTCCTCTCCTGCTAGGGGGTAGGGATGGCTCCCCAGTTGGTGGCTGCACAGAACTCGCTCCCCCTTCTGTGAAATTATTTTTACCCCTGTGTATGGCTGTGTCCGTGTCTATGTCAGCGTGAGTGAGTGCATGAGCTTTTTGTTTAGGCCTCTGTTATAATTACTGCAGCGTACCTAGCCCAAACTTCGCAGAAGGGAAAGGGCGGCTCTGTGCAGCAACAGGGGAGGTCCCCTTTGAGCCCCAGAGCGGAGGGGGAGTCTGGGCTTGCCCCTTCTTTGTAAGGACAAAGTGAAGGCATTTAGCTTTACCACCAGCACTCTGACCCGCCTGTAGC
>NW_010190041.1:0-19403 GCF_000695765.1 Mesitornis unicolor
CCTGCCATATGGAGAAAGGCTCAGAAAACTGGTCAGCCTTGGGAAGAGAAAGTTTAGGGGGGACTTTACCACTACATAAAATGTGGCTATCAAGGAGATGGAGACTTCCTTTTCACAAGGAGTCACATGGAAAAGATGAGGAATAATGGACAGAAGTTGCTTCTGGAGAGATTCCGACTGAACTCCAGAAGAAATTTTTTTACCATGAGATCAATCAGATATTGGCATAACCTCCCAGGGGAAGTGGTGAATTCCCCTACATTGGTCAGTTTTAAGAGTCAGCTTGACAGGGTGCTGACTCATCTCATTTAAACTATACTTTTACTTTCAGAGGTTGGACTGGATGATCCTTGTAGTCCTTCCCAACCTGGTGTTCTATGATCCTATGATTCTACGACTCTATGATCTACCAAAAGCTGTAATTTGTTTTACAATTATTACAATTATTAGCAATATGCTGAGGGGTGAATTGTTCCTGTTCCTAGAAATACTGTTTGTTCCTGCAAAATTAGTCTGTTAGACAGTTATTTTATTAAAATCTGCAAGCATGCTATCAAAGACTCTTTTGCTTTCCTTTTTTTTTCTTTTTTACTTACAGACCACTTTTTTCATTACCCTTTAGATCCATGGTAAAGTTATGGACCACTTTAAGACTAACTGTTGCTGCCCGCCTATTTTCTTTCACCTCCCAACAGAGATGATGACCCTCTATCAAACAGAAATACTTTTTACTTTCTTTACAAAATGGATTTTTGGAGCACTTTTAAACTTAATATTAGGGTCTTATTTGCTTTCTAATGATACCTGAAGTCTCTGCAAATCCTTTCACTTCTGATGTAGAAGCCTACTATGTTCTTTATGAAAAAAATAATAAGCGCATATTTAACACAATAAAGATAATTTCTTCATTGTAGGTTGATAGCAACTCAGATAATTTTCCTTGACTACAGTTTTTCACCTTGTTGACCACAGCAATTTCATTTGGATCTTTAATTCCCCTGCTACACAAGATTCTTACTTCAGTAACTAAATATCTTACCAAATAATTGCCTCTTGTAGCTAAATCAGCTCTTGTAAACAAAAGAAAAACGTATTGGCTAGATGAGATTTGTCTTGACAAATCCATCTAGTAGATTTCCAATCACCTTGTTATTATCCAGATTTTACACTTTCATATGAAGAAATATTTCACTGTTTTGGAGTCATCGCTTGAGCGATTACAGCTATGTCTGAGAGCTCTTCTTGGTCCATTTTCCTTTCCTTTCAACAGTACTCGTACATATTCCCCACTTCATGTGACTAGCTTATTAATTTTGCAGCTTAACAATGCAAAATAAATTATCTAATGATTCTGCAGTTTCAAAAGAGGTGCAATATACTTTAAATTTCTTATTAATATTCACAAGAGCTAAAAATAAATTATTTTAATTAATTCAAAGCTTTCCTTTGAAACTACAAATGTCATAGTTATTCTAGGGTGATTTTTTTTTTGTTTGCTGTTTGATTAATACAATGAGAACTGATATTTGCACTTAAATTACTTCTGTGCAAGAGAAGAGCATTGTACACTGAAAGATGCATGACAAGTTCCAACTGAGGTTACCAACGTTCCAATCTTCTTGGGGTACATGACCACTAGCTTTCTCTTTCTTACTGAGACAGCAATCCTTCTTCTGAGGTCATCAATTCAATTCGCAAGAATTACTTAAGAAGTGACCCACTGCAGAAAGTGGGTCATTCTTCTGCCATGTTTGTTATTCACCTTTATTGTGAACAAATTTAAGATGAAAAGGCAGAAACAGATTCACACACAAGTATGCATGCATTCCAAATATGATTTTCCTCTTTAGCATTTGTTTACAACCTTGTTCATGACTTCTTTTTCTTACTCCATATACATATAGTACAGTATAACAAAAATTAAAAAGAAATAACTCTTCCTTGTTGTTAGAAATCAACAGCATTTTACAAAGGGCATCTATCCATTGCATGGATTCCATATTTCCTCATTAGTCTACCACCCAGAGTATTACTAGCAGCCCCCAGGAAACACTAGATGACTGAATATACCAGAGAGGCCTACTGGAAAGTTAAAAGATTTAAGACCTACATACTAAAGACCATAACTGGTGATAGTATTTGACAGTGCACTGGTAGTTTGAACTTACTAAGTGCAACTGATGGTATCAGCCTTTTCTCTCAGCATCTACCTGTCACATTGCAAGACTCGTTTCCTGTTCAGACAGAAAGTATCTTAATCACATAGATTTGAAGTGACTGTGCAAAGGTAGACCATAATCAGTCACTTTGCTATGCCAGTGTAATTGCCATCTTTACTTATGTAAATCATCAGGATTTACTCAGAAATAAAATCTGTACTATTCAGGTTGGATCTTTGTTTCTGTAAGCAATCTGAATAGCTAGGACGTAATATTGGGGTAGGAGTACTGTTAAGGCTTACAAAGATAAGATATTTGTCAAGTGGATTTTACATGGTTCCAGAATATGTTATGCATCATGGTAAAAAAATATGTGAAATCTGAAGGAGAGTAGGGAAGAACAGGAGAAAATCATGTTGATTGTGGAGATCTCATATTCAATGGTGTAAAATATGTGTATTAAAAAGCAAAGTAAGTAATAAGCTGTGTATAGTTGGAAGGTTCCTCTTTTTTCTTTTTTTTTTTCTTTTATTCCTCCACCTCTCAGCATTCAGACCAGTGACAACTTTGCTTGAGTTAGAACCTGATAAGAAACAGAATATAGCTTTCATATCTATTCTAATTCGATTAAAAGTCTGGTTTCTATATCATGTTAGTCCAGTTTCAAAAATAATTATTGCTTTGTATATCAGTATTTTTATCTTCTGGTTTTTAAAACTATAAAAAGTACTTTGGACACACACCGGATGTCCAGGTTTTGGATTTTACCTTTTACAGCAACAATAAATTACAGACCCCATTCATTTTACCTGAATATATACAAAAAGCAAATCAATCTAAGCAAGTAAGTTGAACCTAGTTTTATACTGCATCTTCAGCCATTTCTGATGGCTTAAAGAACCCAATCCTTCATTAAGCAGTGGAACAGCAAGGTCTGATGCTGTTAATAATTTAAAGGGATGACTATAAAGAAAAAAACTTCTAGAAGGTGACTTTGTGGAAAATAAGACTGGAAAAAGAGATAGTTGGGGTCAGAAGTATGCATACCACAGTATTTAGTATCACACATTGCAGGTGTTAAAAAGTCCTACAGACCTTCATTTGGTCTAAAAGAATATAACTAAATTTCACAACTCTCCATTAGTTTGAGGGCAAAGATTCAGAAACAAAGAGTTCACTTAAGATGTGTATTCAGAATGATGTGGCTTGTACTACCTTGGATTAACTGAAGAGGACTATGAGGAAAAGCTGCAGTGTAATTGATTAGAGCACGCCTTGTTGAATTACTGGAAGTAAATGGGGGGAACAGTATCCAAGGCTTTACTAAAATCCAGGTAAACAATATCCACAGCCTTTCCCTCATCCACTAAGCAGGTCATCTTGTCACAGAAGGAGATCAGGTTTGTTAAGCAGGACCTGCCCTAACTGAACCAATGTTAACTGGGCCTGATGACTTTGTTTTCCTGCATGTGCCATGTGATGGTACTCAAGAAGATTTGTTTCATGACCTTCCTCAGCACTGAGATCAGACCAACAGGCTTGTAGCTCCCTGGATCCTTCTTCTGGCCCTTCTTGAGGACTGGAAGCACATTTGCTAATCTCCAGTTCATTTGAAACTCCCCAGTTGGTCAGGATTTCTCATGAATTATGAAGAGTGGCTTGGTGAGCTTATCTGACAACTCCTTCAGCAGTCTCAGGTGTAACCCATCTCTCTCCACAGACTTGTATATGTCTAGGTGGTGCAGCAGGTCATTAACCATTTCCACTTGGATTATGGTGGTCTCATTCTGCTCTCTATTTCTGTCTTCTACCTCAAGAGACTGAGTACCCAGTAAACAATTAGTCCTGCTATTAAAGACTGAGACAAAGAAGGAATGAAGTACCTCAGTCTTTTCCTCACCCTTAGTCACTCCCTGAATCCAGTAGAGGAGGAAGTTTCTCCCTCATCCTCCTTTAGTTGTTAATATATTTATAGAAGCATTTTTTATTCTCTTTTAAAGCCATAGCCAGGTTGAGTTCTAGTTTGGCTTTTGCCCTTTTACTTTTCTCCCTGCATAGCTTCACTGTGTCTTTGTAGTCCCTCTGAGAGGTCTGCCCCATTTTCCAAAGGCCATAAACTCTCCTTATGTTTCTTAGTTCCAGCCGAAGCTCTCCATTCAGAGAGATGGGTCTTCTACCTCGCCAGCCTGTGGAAGGTGGACCAGAAGCTCATGCAGTCAAACATGATGCAAGCCTATCGTTAAAGGATTATGACTGTGCATGAGTCTCAGTGGCCAGCTTCAGCAAAGCCAAGGACAATGTGGTTTCATTCTCTTATCTCCATGCTGACCTCTCTGGGTGCTGTTGTTAGTGTTAGCTTTTCACATTCTGTAGACACATAGTTAATTTTGGATGCTTAATCATCATTAATTACCACTGTTAGCATGTAGTAATTTTTAAACATTTTCTGCAGAGCATCCCTTATCATTTGTTATAATCTTTTTCACCAGCTGGCTGAATTTTACTCATTTTAATTTGTGGGCCTGAAGAGCTGAATCTGAACATGTAAATATTATCAGTCAATGCTGTCACCAACTTCTTTAGAAAACAAACCAAAACACAATTCTATTTTATTTTAGCCATGTTTGAGTAAAACTAGCAAATGTTCTTCATTGCTTGCATTGCTTTCATCTTCCTCAGCTATTAACAAAAGCACAAAACTAAATGGATCCACTACCAGCATCTAGAA
The DNA here is from genome assembly GCF_000695765.1 of Mesitornis unicolor. Lineage (NCBI taxonomy): Eukaryota > Metazoa > Chordata > Aves > Mesitornithiformes > Mesitornithidae > Mesitornis > Mesitornis unicolor. The sequence continues at coordinate 4,888 of NW_010190041.1, forward strand.
AACAGCACAATGGATAAAAGTTCAAGAAGTTGATCTCTCATATTAGCCAAAAGGGCAGAAAAACCTTGGAAAATCACTTTAGCTCTTTGTAACTTGGTGTCCTTAAATAATAATTCCTTCTTAAAAACATTTTCACACCTAGGTGTAGTAATACGTATTGTAAAGAAATTGTTCTCCTCCACTATTATCAAGTGCTGACAGATACTACTTTAGAATCCTTCTGGTCACATGCAAGAATTTCTTTCTAATAAAATTTTCCCTTAACTAATGTGGTTATCAAATATTAAAGTAGCACTGAATCAAAAGGACTTTCAGCATGTAGAAAGAAAGAAAGAATACATTAAATGAACTTTTAAGTAGCCTTATTAATAGGAAACATCTGTTAAAATAATGTGCATGCATAGTATTATTGCCCACTATGTGTCCTGTCTTATTTGTTCTCTGTTGTTCTCCATTACACAGCTTGGAAGCAATTTACTAACAAGGATCTACTAATTTTTTCATCTTAATGCATTCAGTAGAGCAGAGACATCATTTTGCTAAATTTAGGCCTTGATTTTTATTTGCATATGATAAGAACTATGTTAAAAGAACACATTAAGGTTGTGAAATTAAGCACGTGAAAGCTGGGGGGAAAATGGCAAGTTGTATCCCCATGGAAAAAACTTTTATCCTGTAGTAGTAGTAGTAATAGTAGTAGTAGCAGTAGTAGCAATATTGAAAAAAAATATGGTAGCCTTCCTAGAACTGTTGAACTGCTTTTTCTGTATGTTTTGGTTTTTGGGGAAGGGTTTGGACCACTAGCCGGGGGTATCAAATTGATTGTTTCAATCAAAATATCTGAAGTATTGCAAAGTTTAAACAATGAAAAGAATGTCTTGTAATGGGTCAAGCAATCTTAATGAAAATCTTTTTTTCACTAAATGGTCATGAAAAGCCTATTGTGTTTTGCAAGTCAAGTCAAAAGACTGATAATGCCACTTCACTGTCATCCAATAATCTCATCACAGTCATTAATGAAGTATACTTCACATAATGCCTGGAAATGAGAACACTTTTTCCTCGCTTTAATACTAGGCACTGGAACATGAGAGATTGCAGAGAAAATTTCTGGCAGAAGTAGAAACAGAGTCCAGATAGGCTCATTCAGTGTCTGAGCTACAAGACATCATTCCCTTAATAAAAGTGCAAGGCTAAATTATCATATAAATGCTGAGAAACTAAAAATTAAATCTGAAATTATGAAAGGTAATAAGAGCTTTGCAGCTGGTGTGAGACAGGTTAAATGGAGTTTGGAGAGGAAAATTGAAAGAATGGAGACTTGTAGGAAAACTAAATATGTAGGATTGCTGACAATTCCTACAGGTAAAAAGGAAGAAGTCCCAGAAGGATTCAGAAATAAATATTAGAGGTTGATGGGAAAAATTGTTTTTTGCTACAAGAAATATTGTCATAAGAACTCCCACCAGAAACCAAGGGAACAGAAATGAAGCATGCCTAATAACTAAACTAAAGGCAGCTGCATACAGACTCTGCTCTCATGCAGGGACAGATCATCACCAATTGCATGTTCAGAAAGCTCCAGGTAATCCTGTTCAGGAAAACACTTTTCATTATACTTTTAATCTTCATTCTGCAAAGCTGTACAGTGAGAAGCGAGTAAGGTGCCTGGAAAATGTGGCTGCTGTAGCTCAGGAAGGAAACACTGTTAACTGGCAAAGAAAACTGGTGGCAAAATCACAAATCATGTTATGCAAGTTATACATCACCTAAAACACTTCAGTAGAGGCTTTTCCGCTTCATTAGACATGTGGTAAAATTACAAATGTACTCATAATTAGCATAAATCAAACATAGCTCCACTGCAGTCAGTGGAAATTCAGGAGTGAAAGAACAAGAAGATATTAGCTTAGTTCTGGATCCTCAACGTATGGCTTGTCTGAAATTATAATTTTTGAGAAGAATGGAAATTTGAATATCCAAGGCTTGGTCCTTTTGCATCCCTTTGACAAAATAATAGCAATTAATTTTAAAACCAGAAGGCTCTATGCACAAGCAAAACAGACTCATAAGTCTGACCTCTAAGCTCCAAATTATGTTGCTTTACATGGATTCCTACAAAGAACTTTCTTTCATTTGTCAAAACACTTGATAAAACAATCTAGAAAATGTAACATGTGATAAAAATATATTTTTGTATATTTTTCATCTAAAGCAAAAATATTTTTTTCTCCATTTGCAATAATTGAACCATTTGTTACTATGAGAACAACTTTAGCCTCTTTCAAGAAACTAGAATTCAATTAATCATGCACAACTTCTTCCAAATAAAACCCCAGGTGGAAAAGCTTTGAGAGCATACTTAAGGCAAAGTTTGTTCCATGAACAGTAGGACCAACAGAGATTGTATTTCTAAGAATTTGAGTGCACATATTTGTGGCCTGCACCACAAAAGCCTCACACTCATTTTGCTCCACATCTCTGTAGACCACCCCTCACTTCTGCAGTTTATAGACCCGCTTACTTATTTATATCTCTCCACCACACATTTTTTTGAGCAGTCGCTTTCCATTCATGCTTGCCATGGCTGGCGCTGTCTCTGCTCACTCTGTGAGTTCTCTAGTGGACCAGTGCGTCTCCTTACCTTTGTTTCGTCAGAGCAAGCCTTTGTTTCATCAGAGCAAGGTTTGTGTCTCTGACTTCAGCCAGGTCCACATATTCAAAAACTTGGTGGAACTTGGTATTTTCGGGGTTTTTTGCTCAATATGTCTGCAAAAGTCTCACTTTCTTTGGAAACCAGGCTAGAGTCAACACTTTATTGGACTGCAGCAGGCACAGAACTTGGCTGTAAAAAGGTAAAAATCCTTCACTGGAAACCTCTTGGAGATAAGAGGATCATCTCAGCCAGTTGAGTTCCTAGTGAAGTAAAGGGCCCCATCATAGAAAGTGCTTCTGACAAATAACTCTGTGTATCATACATGCAGAACTGCTCCATGAGGTCTCAGATTGCTGCTGCACATTTCAGTGAATGACAGGTATTTGACAATGAAAGTTTCCAGTCTTTATTTTTGGCACTACCATGGGAATGTGGATAGGAGCAGATTGTTGTTGGTCATTTGTAGTTGTATGATTAGCCTTGCTAGCACAGATTTACATGGTCTGTGCAAGCAAATGAGAATGTCCTTTAATTTTCACCTACACATGTCCATGTTTATGGCCCTACCTTGTTCCCCAGTCTCTGTTTTATCACTGATATAGCCACACATCTGCCTTGCCCATGTCATCAATTCGGGCTGTTTAAAATGTCACCCTGCCTTGCTGTTGAATTACAATACATACAGAGATAAGAATTTGATTAAAGTATGCAAGAAGGGAAATGTATGCCACATTTCTACATTTCTGCATTCAGTAGCAGAAAAGTAGTAACACTGATATGCAAATACCTATATAATGCCTGAAATAATGTGCATAGATAGACCATAGAAATTAAAATAATTAGGGAAATTGATAGTCAGTGTATCCCAAAGGTTATTATATAGAAAATGAGAAAGAAATAAATAATAAACATTACTTTACAAAAACCGAATATCTTATGGTGATATGACCCCATGTTTCCTTTAGGAAATTTTCTGAAATTTATATTATCTGTACCAGCATATTTTAAACACATCTTTAAACAATACATGGTAGCTGGCTTTGCAAAGTGAGCAAATGAAATCTCCTAATTTCATTTGCTAAATAAGTTATTTTGTAGCTTGTTTGGTAAAGAAGCCAAGTTTCTGATTGTTTTACATTATGGACAGAAGCTTTTGACTATTCTCTAAATGAGGGAGTGAAATTGCCTATTGTTCTGGAGAAGCAATTTTTCAAAATCATTCTAACTTACATATTTGCTGGCTGAGTCTATCAAATTTAGTCACAGAACAGCTTTCAGAAAGCCGCAGATGGTAAACATATTTACCCACAGCTTCTGTGTAGTGATTCATACAAAATCTAAACAATTGTTCATATCTCACATCTTACACAAGTATTAGGAGAGATTAAATTTTGTCCCTTATCTTGCTGAAATTTTCATATAGGATGAACGGCCTTTAAGAATATCAGTGATCTAGTCTAAAGCTCCAAGGAACCCCTTTTATTTTTCACAGTTTTTGTTGTATATGAAAAACGCTCTCGAAATTTTATATGCACAAGATCTGAGTTAAAATGAATGAAAGAGTGCATGAAATGACTTTAACATTTCACATCAAAGTATTTCAGAGATTTCAATATCCGGAACACCAACCTGGGCTTTAGACTTAAAGATATTTTTCTCAAATCAAGTTCTGAATCTTAGTTCAAGATAACAACCCAAACTTAATAGAAACATCCAGATATGCCAACCTGTAAGACATACATGGTATTTTCAAGCAAAGTTGAAATCAGACTTCCTTGTCACTACCCATCTGCAAAGGTAGTGCTGGAATGGAGGGATACAGATAGGAGAGGCTGGCAAGGCAAGGATGGGGAGTGACCCTTTCATTAATAGACCATTGAGAAAGCTCGGAGCTCTTCCTCTGAATGTCAGTCAAGAGCTTATGGATCAAGATTAGCAAGTAGACCAAAATGGGTGTCATAGTAGTGGACATCTCCTTGCACCACCTGATCAGAAAGAAATAGACTAAGTTTTCTTCAGACAACTGGAAGAAACCTTATGTTCACAGGCTGTGGTCGTCAGGGGCCTTTAACTGCACTGATATCTGCTGGAAGCTCAGTAAAGCAGGACTTAAGCAATCTGAGACTTTTCTTTAGTGCATCACTGGCAACTTCCTGACACAGCTGAGAAGCCAACAAAGGAAAAGTGCTCTGATAGACCTAATATTTAACAAAGAAGGAAGAACTGGTGGAGGAGGTGAAAGTCAGAGGCAGCCTTGGCTGCAGTGATCGTGAGATGGTGGAGGTCAGGACCCTAAGGGGAGATAGAAAGGCTAAAAGCAGGAACACAGCCCCAGATTTCAAGGGAGCAGAATTCATTCTGATCAGAGATCTTCTTTAAAGAATCCTGTGGGATACCCTGGAGAGAAGAGAGGTACAGCAGTGTCAGATGATAATCAAGGATCACCTCCTTTGAGCTCAAGAAAGGCCCAACCTGACAAGTAGGAAATCAAGCGAATAGAGCAGGAGGTTCTATTTACACAATTTACATGCAATAAGAAAAATCCAATAATACCTAAAGAGCTTAATACATCCCGACTTTTCTTACTCTACAGATATTATTCTGAAAAATAATGAAACATTTTCCTATTCATATACAACAGAAAAGAAAACTATGCATGGGATGATCCTTCTTTCATGGTGCATCTATAGATTTTGGGATTAACAACTGGTAAATGAGCCTTTTAATTCTAGTTCATTGTTTTGAATAAGGCTTAGGGCAGATATTTTCAGATTGCTGTTCACTAATAGAAAATGATGATCTAAATACAGAATATTTTAGGAATATTTATTTTTATAGTATTTTTAATGTAGAATTAGGTCACAAGGATAACAACTACTTACCTACATGAATAGAGAAATAATGGCAGCATGGTAAGTCTCGGTCTTTGCAGAGCAGGATTCATGGAGTAGATGTCTTTCCAAGTCACAGAATGACTCTTCAATCAAATATACAGTTCTCTCAGAAGAAGGAAGCCTTACTTTCTCCCTTCATTAACATCAAGATGCAGGTTTAGCAGACCAGTAGACATATTTTCATGAAAGCGAAATTAGGAATGAGTAGTGAAAATGTAAGACAGTAATTTTATCCTGAATACTATACAGGTAACTAGTGATTTTAATGAGTATTGAACTCCAGTTTTTAGATTCCCCAGACATTGATAGCCAATCCATTGCATTCCTCGTTGTCCATCCTAATTGTATACAGGATTGTGTTCACAGGAAGAAAAATAGTTACTTAGGACGTCAGAAGTTATACTACTTGTTGTGCAAATCACAGCAGCAAGCCTGAAATGAACTCTTTTCAACATATAACTAGCACAGAGAGCAGTGCGAAGGGGAGTATTTTACACTGATTTTCCTTGCAATTCCCATCCATAGCAATTTTACAATATGAAAGCCATAAAAATGTTTACTCCAAAATTCCAGAGCTCTGCTGTTTTTGAAAGATGTACACAATTAAATCAGCCCCTTATAGTTAAATCAGACACAGAAAAGAATAAATAGTCTCTCTTTCTGTACCAAAGCTTGTAATAAATCAGTGATTCCTGTGGAAAAACACATATGAACAACACATATATAACCACTGTATAAATCATCCTTGCCTCAGGAAAGAAAAGTCACCAAAACCTGAGAGCCTGGGATGCATCACCAGCCACTGATGTTTCAGATTATCTTCACTAAAGCCTTCAAGTTAATGGCTAGGGTATCCTTTTCCCAAAAGCTTCAAGCTTTATTTCCTGTGCATCTTTCTTACGGTGGCATATAATAGAAAACAACATGTATAAGGCAAAACGGAAGTCATGGACCTTTCGGCTCATGGGCAGTATTCTTCTTCTGCTTACACCCGCCTTCTTTGCATACTCAGCATGCTGCCACTCAAATTCTGTGTTACTGGAGGTCCACAGCAGCTGAAAGATTTGATCCGAATTTGAGGTGAGGGGTGGTGGTGTCAGAAGTCTTGATAGTTGCCTAAAACAAAGCTGATTTTCTCTTCTCATTTTTCATTTGTCCAACATATTTAAATTCGAGATATGAAGCAGTAATTCTAGATTTGTATGGAAAATGTTTTTTTTTCCTTCTGGACACTTAAGTATTCAGGCTACATACTATGTCCATTCCCTATGTAATGTCGTTCTCTTTTATATGCTCTGAATTTTCTGGGATAGCTACTGTGCTATATTATGGATTGGTATATTGCTAAGCAAAATGGAGCACCATCTGGATACAGATATAATTTAGAATAAATTAATAATAAATCTGTATAGGATAGGCCACCAAAAAATGCTAAATCAGTGTTAACTGAGAACAGAATATGTAACACTGAGGTTTATCTCATTATGTGTTTATTGACATCAGTACTGCAAAACGAAAAAAAGAACTTGCAGCTTGATCAAGAGAAAATGTTGTAGCAATTAACTAATCAAACAACATACAGCTAGTTTGAGTACAATGTGCAGTGATTAGAACATGAAATAACAGTTCACAATATTTGTGAATATAGATATACCAAGTATATTATGTGATTAGCCTCTTAGTAGCCAGATTTCACTGTTTATATTTACTTCTGTGATTATAATACAGATGTAATGCACTGTATTTTCAAGGTTTCATTCCATTAAATCTGGATAGCAATACTTTTTTAAAAACAATGAAATATGCTTTGCAATATGCATTCCTTATTCATATATATTCTGTAGTGTGTACTTACTTGTATGTATACACTTTAACTTAAAAAACATCCCTGTCACTTCATCTTTTCCACAAATTAATAAGAATTTACTATCCTACTAATAAGATTCATTAAATATATCCAGATAACTACATCATATTCAGCATCTGTGCCCTGATACCTTAAAGTGTAATAGGATAGTCCACCTATCCATCAGGATTAAGACAGAATTATCAGGGAAGTATTTTTTTAACCTTATTTTTTTTTTCATTTTAGCAGCTTCTTTACATGTGAATATGCGTAACTGTCTGACTCTCCTCAAAGAGTCAAGCACAAACGTAATTCCATAGTGTATAACTGTCAACTTTCTTCACCCGACCTGCAAAAACAAGATATGTGTATTTTCAAAACCTGAGTCTTGCTTGTCTTCTTTTTGTGAGCACAAGGCTCCTAAACCCCATGTTTTAGATTGTGATACTAAGCTTGTAGTCTATCATCATCTACCACTAAGTTCAGCTTAAGTTCAACAGGCCATAAGAAACTTCTATATTTGTTACTGTTTAAGGGTTAACAGCCTGAAAAGGAAGGACAGGTGGTGTCTGTAGGAACCTGGGGAGTCAGAGATCAGTCCTCTTCCCTCCTCTTTCCAGCCACAGTCTAAAAAACTGAGGAGGCCTGAGGTTTCAAGGGCTTTCCTGGCTTCTGGGGTAGTTTTCTGTCACATCTTTGGATGGCTGGGCTTACCTCCACATGCTCAGCAGCATCCAACACCACCCCGCTCCCTGGCACCGCTGCAGTCCCTGGTGAAGAGTCACAGCGGCCACAGGGAACTGCTCGAACACTTCCACTCGAGACTACTGAGATTGGGTTTTGTATATAGTTAAATATCCTTTATACCTTATTAATTCCCTTTTCCTTTCCCCTGTTGTTTTTTCATTAAACTTGTTATAGTCTTAACTTCCAACCTTGTGTGAATCATCTATTCTCTATTTCTTTTTTTTTTAATTCTCCCCTGGGAGGTTGGGGGACAATAGAGAGAAAATCCTGCTCCCTGGGTTTGCCCTGAGCCCCAAAGGGAGACAGTATTTATTCAAATAAACAGATCATTTTGCAGTCTTCATCCCAGTGACAAGGACTCTTGAAGCATCAGGAAGTCTGTTTAGTTCTCTCTTTTTCAGCCTGAATTTTTTACATCAAAGCTGTAGTTAGGGAGAGAAAGCCCAGCAACACAGGGCCACTTGAGCATTTCTGATACCATCTTTTAAGTAGCCTGATGAAGAAGAAAATAGCTTACAAGAGTATCACTTGTGGATTGTGTGATCACAAGAGGTGACAGCAAAGTAACTAAAGAAATGTTTGTGACACAGGTGTGACAGCCTTCCACTTCAATACATACTTGCTGTTTAAAAACAACTGTACAGAAGGAAGCATCAAGTTTGTTCAGAAATCAGATCACACCACCTTTAGTAAATTAATTCATGCTCAAGGACAAATGGCTCAAGGCAGCTGCTGTGATAACTTCTGTTACCATAAACTGCCCTGTCACCAAGTGTAACTGAACCAGAAACACCATGCACAGGAACGAGACCTTACTACCCAAGTCCAGCTCCAACTGACCACGTTAGTTTAGTTCCAGCTGGATGTCATGGAGATGAAGATGGAAATCTCATCTCTCTCTTCTTTGGTCATTAAGCTACATGGTATTGCTTCCTCTTGGTGATAAGATGACCAAATGTGTTATTAAAAAAAATGGACAAAAAGAAATAAAAATCAAAATGAACTCCTGAAATTAAACTGCTGACAAATAACTTCTGGGGAAATTCAGAGTTCACCTGTTGGTCTGATATAAAACCACAGTACTTGAACACTGGTTAATTAATGCATTTATTTAAGCAGGAACTGAAAATGCTTGGCTCTCCCTTCTTGAAAACAAGGGCAAATTAAACCTTTTTTTTCTTGAAAATACAAAATCTTTACAAAGCAATCAGAGGCCAGGTGATGAGTGAAGACCAAATGTCTGTCTTAATAATAAACACAGGTATCAAAGCCAAACCAGAGTCTAGCATAGGAATCAGAGGTATGCAGGTTTTTACAGGTTGTGGATATACAGATATGCTTAGAAATTTATATTAATCTGTTATAGAAAAAACCACAGATGCTTTATCAAAAATGTAGCTGCCAGCCCATTCCCCTGATTACAAACAAAGTTATTCTCAGTGGAAGAAGCTTGGAATAGACACTTTGTGGCAACTGACTCATCTATAACAGAAACATTTGTTACATTTTTGAGAAAAAAATCTATTAAAATGTAAAAGAAAATGCAACAACAGGTGTCAAAATAGCAGAAAGAACTTAAAGCACCATTAATGTGCACACATTTTGAAAAAAATAAAAAATAAAAAAATATTGTTAAGAAAGCTCTGAGGGCTATAAAGGATGTATCTTGCCTATTTATAATAAGATTATATGAAAAAGCAAAAGGATTAATTAAACAGAGAGGATCTGTTTAAGGGAGTTGCTATAGGAGGTGGGGAGGAGATGCTCATCATAGACCTCCCAGGCTACTTATCTGACTAACAGTACACTGCTAAAAAAATGTTTGATTGAATGTGAAACTCAGTAACTTGTGTCATAAAGCTTGTAACCTTTAGTGGCAAAAAGTTAGTATTTAGCAAAGTTTGAGAAAATGCTGTGCAGGCAGATGGTGAATATATGCCTAAAGTCTATCCCAAAGCTACAAACATTGCCATCTGCTCCTGCAGTGATCTGGTTTTCACTGTGTCATTGTTTAGAACTAAGGATCAAATTTTCACAACATAGCATTTTGACATGTAGAACTCATTTACAGGATTCTCGTTCTTTATCCAGATCAGACTGATCTGCATCACTGGACCGGTGTCTCGATGACAGTGGAAAATACCATGATTCAGCTCAGGAATCACACACAGGGTAAAAATCTCTCAATTTCCCAGTCGCAGGTCAATTACGTGCCAGATTGGTGTCTCGATGTAGCCCTTTCCTAAGGAAGATGTTTGAGGATATAATTCTGAAAAGAAGTATAAAGATATATGATAACATAGACAGTTAATGTGTCCTTGCTTTACATGTAGAAACTTGTAATACAAAACACTATGCTGTAGACTTACACATCCAGCAAAGTTTAGTTTGTTCATTACTTGGCGTTTTGTACATATTTTTTATTTATATTTGCCTAACAGTTTCTCTCCTTCTTGGTGCTGTTATTACCTTAGTATTTGTATAATTCACACAGCAATTGGTGGGTGTTGTCAGGTGAAGAAGAGGCTAAGGGATGATAACATCCTATGGTTATTTGAAACATAGCTACAAATGCAACACAGATTCTACTTCTTACTGGTAGATCACTGTAAGGAACATCCTTTCACCAGCCATGCAGTGGCAGGTGAGGAGACCCTTCCCCCTTGGTTGTGTTGCTGGCCAAGGCAACTTACGTGAGAGCCCTTACCTGGAGGGGTAAGTGAATATTTCGCACGCTTAAAGTTTGTAGTCGCAGGTGACTGACTAACACAGTGTAGTGTTTTGAATTGCCTGTGAGTTGTGATAGTGTGTTCCATGTATCACCTGACAGTTGTAATAGTGAATTTTGAGGGTTGTGAGTTTTGAGGATGGCCTGTGGGTTGTTGTTGTTTGCCTGTGTGCTGTATTTTGTATTTTGCAAATCTCTTCTGGATGCAATAGTGCATTTTGTAACTCTGTTGTGTTGCAATGCTGCATTTAGTGAACTTCTTGTGGTTGTAATAGTGTAGTCTTGCTTTCAAGCTGCAATAGTGCACATCTGTATTGTATCCATAAAACCTGCAATAGTGACATATTGCACATAGCTGCATGTGTTGTTCGACTAAATTGTTTGAACCCTGCAGTCAAGTCTCTTTTTGTCGCAATCATCTAACAGTGATACCCACCACAAATTGCAGGTCGAGCAACTCAGGTTGGACATCAGGTAAAATAATTTCCAGCATTGGAACAGGATGCCCAGAAGAGGTGGTGAGATCTTAATTCCTGGAAGTTTTCAAGATTTAGCTACAGAAAGCAAAAACTGACCCATCCTAGGACTGGAAACAACTTCCTCTGTAGAGGTTGAACGTGAGATCCCTTCTCATCAGCTGTGCTGTGATTATGTCCAGCATCAAGCACCCTATAGTGTTAGGCTAGTGTTCTGTAATTTCTGTTCAGGGATTTTCAGGCAGAGGAAGATACTTTTGACCATGCCAGTGTTCAGAAATTCTTGGACTGCTCACGTTGTGCTGTAGAATTCATCAGTGTATACATGTATGGAGAAGGACGATGCCACATGGGATGCCACTGACTTGCTGGGTATATACAGATTAACTTCACTGTATGTGGATAGTTGATTGAGTGATTATTAGGGGTTGTGATAGTTGGAGCTAAGGAAAGAAAAAAATGTAAAATATTCAATTTAGGCATTTCAAGAGTGACTATGATCACAAAATTAACCACAGTAGGATGATTAAAATTGCATCCTTACAAAAAAATAACAAAACAAACAAACAAAACAAAACAAAGCAAAACAAAATGAAAAAAACCTTATCTGTTCTCATTAGCTTTTATTCACTTTAGTAAGTTTGCTGCATTTTGGGTTGGGGCATAACTAATATGTGTTCCACAGAGGCTAATATAGTACAAGACTAGTTCACTTTATAGAAAACTTTAAAGAACTATTCAGAATGCATATTTAAACAGCCCTAAGAAATATAAACAGAAATGAATATTTGCATTTATGATGGGCAAGAGATTGTCATAAAAAATACACTTTTTTTTTGCATTTGCAAAACTATCCATATTTGTAATTACACGAGCAGCCCTTAAAACTAGATCTAAATAATCAATTACCCCCTGTTATCATCAATTGATGATTAAAGAAAATCTGCTTACTATGAATGTTATAGCTTTTTAGAGTAAGGAAATAGTAATGAATTTTTTTTCTTCATTCAAAAAAGACTCTGTGATACACACACACACAAAATATGTGTGCTTTCAAAAAGAAAAAAAAGGCTTCTGAGCAGACAATTGGTATTTTTCTCTGCATTTTCCATTGCATGATAAAATTGCTGTATTTTCCACTTTTTTCAAATAAAACTCTATCTTAATTTTCAAATTCAGTATCAATAAGTATTAAATTGGAAATATTAATTTAAAATTAAATATTTGTCAAGATACAGTACAACACAGCAGGAGAAGCAGGCACAAGAAATAGCAGAGAGAGGAAATAAAGATTTCATCAGTAGCTACTATAATTTTGTGGTATTCTGTATTCATGGATTTTACTTAAAACTATGAAAACTATGAAAACTATCTTCTTCAAATGAATATAGGGACATATTTAATAAACCTAGTTTGGATAACTTGCCATTGCTTCTCCCAGTCAACAAATGTTAATTTAATTAGATTCATAGCCTCAAAACTTTTAAACCAAACCTTTGTGTAACAGCCAAGATCATGACAAAGCTGGGAGTCTCTCAATGATATCTCTGTCCTTTTTGCTTGCTGATGCTACTAGACAACTGCAGCAGCAACAGAAGTAACAAGAACCAGGTACATTAACTAGAATCATAAGCAGCTAAATAGTCAAGCATATTCTAGGATAAACGACTGCATTGCCAACTTTCTCTATGACATTTCTTATGACTCCACTGCAAAGATAATATTTTGCTGTACAGATGTACTCCAACTCACATCAAAGCCTGGCAGTTGACATACATACTTTTGGTTTTAAAGAAGCATGAAAATTTGTCCACATTATCATGTGATTCAAAGAAGCATGGAAAAGTATTTAGTGTAGTCAATGTTGGCAGCTCTTGGACAATAGTCCAGTTGGAAGAAATAAATCTCACCCACCTAAAAAGTGGTAAATATCTGACAACTGGCATTGTTAGTAGAAGGCCAAGTTACCATGGTTTGTTGCTATAGAAAGTAGATTCTCCTCACATTTTCATTCAACATTTCACTTCCTGTGCTTTACTAGGATTTTTGCTGACAAAGTGACCTTTAGCAAGCAGTGAGCTAGGCATAAAGCTGCTGTTTTCTGGAGAACCTTCTGTATGTTTCTGAGAGTTGGAAAGAGAGGGATCCACATAAACAGAAACTTACATGCAAAAGTCTACAAACAGCAATTTCTGACAGCCTATATCATCAATAGTTCATTACCTTCTTCCTACTGCTCTCCCAAATCCTAGCTTGTACATGCAGCCAACTCTTGTCGTTTGTACAGTTCACAAATTTGAACTGAGCAGACTGACAGCACTTACTCTTCACTTATGTTTGGACCCAAACCTTGCCAAGAACATCATCACAGGTGGTTTGTGTGATTTTGATTTTACTTGTGTGTAACTAATTCAGTTCAAGGCAGGACATTTTGCAGTCTATTTTACTTATTCAGTTGCTGGGCATCAGACTTCAGTATTTCAATAATACCTCAGTTATTGTGTTCAGTTACCCCACTGAACTTATTTGCCACAGTCAAGAAACATAACGTAGAATAGAATAGAATAGAATAGAATAGAATAGAATAGAATTCTAAATGTGTCAGGGCAGCAGAATCAGATCTTTAATTCAAGATTTGTTCCAAGTAATTATATATAAAAAGGCAAGTGATTTATTATCAGGTGTTCACTACAAATTAAAATACAAAGAAAACAACACTCCTGATATCTGTATGTGTTTTACAAAATAATACCATCCTTACTGAGACAGAACGTGCTCATGTGTTCTGCTTCAAAGATAAGATCTCTTTTCTTTAATTGTGTGTCGTGAAAGACAGGATAAAAAGGAAAAAGCAGAATATATATGGGTTGAAAGTATGCATAACTATTTAATGACAATAAAGAACCAGGCTTGTAGGATCTCTCAGAGGACCTACCTGCTTTTGCATGCTACCTTCTATATAACACCATCACTGTCTTTCATCTCATACATAACCAAGCTCCTACATTTGATTTTGTTTCATTGACAAAATGTCCCAAAGCTTGGCTGTTTACCTGCTTAATTCCTTGGTGTCTCGGTTTAAGGGTCAGACAGAGAGAAAGCAGGATTTTCTCTCTATTACCCCTATCCCTCCCAGGTGGAAGATTAAGAGAAGGGAATAGAGAGAGAA
>NW_010190042.1:0-7000 GCF_000695765.1 Mesitornis unicolor
CATCCTGCTGGCCACCAGGACCCCCAGGTAGTTATACCTGTCCAATAGCATTTGCACTTCCATATATTCATTATAAAGAAAAGCATACAGTCCATTAAATGGAGGGTTTTAAAATACAATTAAAAAATAAATTATTTTGGATCTTCAGAGGATCAAATAATATTCTATGAGCTTGATTTTGATTTTTTTGCTGCTGTTCTATATTGTGCAAATATTGGATTGCTTCAAATGAATTGCAAAAGGTTCAAAATGTTTGCTTAAGCATTGTTGTGTTTTTAATTGTTGCTTGACAAACATCTTGAAAACAGATTGATTTTACAGTGCTGGCAGCCCAGTTCACACCAGCAACACGATAGGATTTAGAAGTTTTTTCTCTCCCAAAAAATTCTTGTCTTTTGTTGACAAAATAGAGCAAAAGCAGCCAAAAGTGTGGGTTCCTTTTCAATAAATCAGAACACAAATAGCAATGTATTTATACTTAAAGGTGCACAAACAAGTACTGCTGAATGCAAGCGTGACTCTTGATTTGACTCTTGCCCCCAGTTTGTGTGGTGCATTAGTGCTAACCTCAGTTTCCAGGGGAACTGCAGCATCGTGAACGTTGGGCAAGGTTGGCCTCCAACCTTATGCCGCCGGGGTATAATGCTCATTGCAGATTACAGTCACACAGAGGAGCATTTGACAAGCTAAGTGCTATTCCTGGACTCTCCTAACAGCTAAGGCAGGCTGTTGCCATTCATAGTAATTTGCGGCTTTGTGTAGAATGATCTTGTGAATGAAGTGGGTATGATTTCATTTTAAACTCAGCTCTGTGGTTGCTGTTGGGTTGGATGAAGATTTAACAAATGCGTAGTGTTTTGCGACTCTTTGTCGTCGCATTTTCTGTTATCCTGCACTGTTTCAGTAGAAATGAGTAGGCTCAACTCTCCATCTCTGAGACTGCAATTCAAAGTTGGGCAGGTTTTAAGGTGAGAATGCGTTTTGCTGTAGTTGTCGTATGTCTCTGCATGAGGATTGGGTCTTCCCTTTGCAGCAGAAAGGGATTATATCTGAGAAAGTTGGGAAAGGGCTGGCTTCCTTGGCTCCAGCTGTGGCTGACATGACATTGTCGTGGCTCTTTGGGAAGATGGTTGAGGGCTTCTAGCAGGGATGTGTAGGTCCTGTCCAAAAGTGTCTTCCTGGCCAGAAACCAGAGAGGTGGTGAAGATGTAGAAAATGTGCACTTTTAATTCCTGCACAGAAGGTTTCTGGCTCTTCTCAGACTGTGAACTGTTTCCCAGGCATTGAATTTTTTTTTTGGAGGAAACAATCTTACTTTTCCGACTTATTGTGGAATTTAATCCTGTCTCGATGCATTTGTCACAGATGCTGTGCTCTGAAAGAAGAAAAAGAATGCTATGACACCGTGTTTAAAAATAGTCCTTATTTGCTTTTAGCCTGATAAAGAGAAAGCGTTAAGAGCTTTGTCCTCTAATATCAGTTTATCCTTGAACAGCGTAGGAGCAGAACCTGGTAAAGAAATGATTCCTTGTGGAAAGAAATGCTCATTTCCATATTGCTTCTTTTTAATGTTACAGTCTTAGTTAATTAGCTGCGATGGATTTGTATGGGCGATTAACACACAGATTCTGAATTCATCATGTGTCTGATCTCAGCCATCACATTAGAAGTAGAACTACGTAAATGTCTTTTAATTACTATTGTAATTCTTACTGCAATGGAGTATGACAGCTCTGCGGTGTGTTTGAAAGAAAAATTTGCTGCAGAGTGGTGTGAGTCTTTCCAAACCACAATGTTCCAGGCTGTTTGAGGAGATGTGCCTTTCCACAAACCACCTTTTGCAAGCGGCGTTTGCTGGCTTTGATGAATGCGAGCCAATTAAAGAACAGCTGTTATTTTTATATACAGAGGAAGGGATGCAAATACTACAGATCTGTGTACGAATCCTTTACCTAGTGCCCATCTTTAGTATGACTTCCAGCAGAGCCACCTGCAGAATAGGGAAAGGTGCTGCATTTTCGCAAGGCTTTTTGGAAGCTCACTGTTAGACACAAATAATGCTTTGCTAAAATTTATTTATTTCTTTCTCTAATTCTTGAGGTCCCCAGTGCTCTGGTGCTGGGGCAGGAGCAGATGTTAGTAGCTTAGGGAGCTTGTATTTGTATTGCCAACCTGGGAGATCTTGGGAGGTCTTCCATTGAAAGGTCTCTAAGAGATTCTGGGCTTGGAGAGGAGGAGGACCCAACATTAGTCCTTTATCTCTGCTTTTGTGTCATCCATAGTTTGCGCTCTCTGGTCCTGACAGTCTCCTTTGGCGAAGGTCTGTCCTCTCACAGGCAGTGCTGCTGAACAGCTCATGCACTGTTGGTAAGGTGCAATGCCCATAATCCTTCCTTCTCCTTGAGAGCCCTTCCAGATTTGTAAGCCCAGTGACGAAGACAGCTCCTTGTGACTCACTGTGTGTGATTTGTAGAAGCCCTTCATTACCCAACCAGTCAGTCCACTTCCAATTTATACTCTGACTTTAAAGAGCATCACCATCCAGTCAGAACATCGCTGTCATTGTAGGTACTGCTGATGACACCTGGAAGAGGAGGGAAGTAAGTTATTTCTCTGCACTGTAAAATGCAGACGTACTTGGGTACATTGGTTTATGTAGCAGAACTGTATAAAGGGTATTCGAACTATTGCTTGGCTGTGCAGTAGTGGTAATGTTGGTGCAGACAGGAATGTCTGAGACCACAGACACGTTCCTGTCTTGTAAGTCTTCCTTCAGGCTTCCAAGCAGCTAAACCTTGGAACTAAGTCAAGGTTAAGAAAAAGTTGCCTGGAGTGTGATCAGTCATAAGTTACATTGCTGAGTTCAATAGAAAATGCTATCTATACATACAAACCTGGGCCAGGTGGAATTTAGTTCTTTATGAAACCTTACTTGATCTCTGCAAGCTGCTAAGATTTGAGGCTGATGATGTATCTGCAGTAATATGTCCAAGGGACATTGGTATATCGTAGGAGGCAGAGAGGGCCCAGTGTGGATGTGAGTTTCTGTGTCAGCAAGGGCAACAGGAGGAGCTGGAAGAGCAGCAATAAAAGCTCAGGAGATGCTGCCTGCTGGCTTCTTGGCTCACTGGAGCTGCCTGTGTCATTGGGACCTCTGTCTTCACAAGGTTTGCTTAATGGGGTGTAAAAAAGGGGAGATAGCCCTAATCTCAAAGAGTTCTGCATCAGTTTTAAGAAAGAGCTGAAAGATGTACTGGTTACATTATACCCTAAATTCACTTCAGCTGCTTAATGCCACGTAGCGCTTTCAGTTTCTTACGTGTTAAATATTCCACAGCCTGTTGGAAATGCTGCAGAAATCCTGAACACTCAGGCTGGGGCTGAAGTTAACATTTGCTTCACTCGATATTTCCTAAAATTCTGAATTTTAGGACATAAAGGTTAATGACATGAAAAGTCAGCCTCTCTGAGCCCACACAAGGAAAATGGCCTGTCTAGAAGACCTTTTGCTGGATGGATTTTGTTATAATGTGGAGTTACTCCTCAGCTTCTCTATCTTCTTTTCCATCAAATATTTGTCAAGTTACATATCATATTTCTCCAATAGTAGAGACATTAACCTTTATTAACCACTGCAGAGACTGTAACTGCTTAAAGACTAACGTGATAATTAAGACCACATCTTGGGCTAAGTTCATTCCTACTCAGAGTCCATTAATTTTAATGACAATGATGAATTTCAGTGAAGTAGTAATTAGTTTTTCTCACTGTATAGAAAAACATTATGTGAAACGCTGCTGTAAATTCAATCTTTTGGAGTCCAAAGGGCTAGAAGACATCCGT
Organism: Mesitornis unicolor; assembly: GCF_000695765.1. Taxonomy (NCBI): domain Eukaryota; kingdom Metazoa; phylum Chordata; class Aves; order Mesitornithiformes; family Mesitornithidae; genus Mesitornis; species Mesitornis unicolor. Next base: position 3,844 of record NW_010190042.1, read on the forward strand.
TGTCATGAATAAAACTGCAGCTGGTTTAGCAAAAGTATCCTAGTCTGTCTGCAGCTTTTTGACAATGCTGTTATTTTTATGTCCTAAGGAAAAAAATCCTTGCATAGAAAAGCAAAAATACCACAATCTGGGAAAAATAGAATGTTTATATTTTTTATTGATACATATCTATACGTATTTATCTATATACATAGATTAATACAGGCTGGAAGACCTGTGTGTAAGACCATATGTTTTTGCCAATGCAGATCTGCTTATTTAAAGTTTCTGTTCCAATCTCAATCGTTTTTCCTAAATATCTAAAAGTACTGTGTTTATATAATGGATATTTCAATGGTCTGAAAATTGTCTGGTCATAAAGTCAACACTCAATTCCCATGGAAATATTTTATAAATGTTATTTGCACACAATGGCCTGTGCATGTTTATATGTAATAGAAATGCACTAAGAGAAAGGGACTGTAATCTCAGGGGCTTGCATAAAATGGTGTGGTGGAGATTTTACAGAAGATTTGGTTAAAACCATTTAGTTTGTTAGTAAACGCTGCTTTCACTTATCACTTTGTTGTTCTGAAGAGCTGCTTGAAACAGCTCCACAAGAGCAAATTTGTTGTGTTCATAGTGCAAAACACCATGACCAATTATACTGTACGAGTGCCATATATTTGAAATATGATAAATCAGAATACAGATAGAATTCAGAATTACAGTTTATGTAACTGTACATAAGATTATCATCAGATTATTTGTGGGTATGCTGACTATTTGAGCTCTAGCAGCATTTACTAGGGATTACTACACACATTTGTACTGAGTAATATATAACAAATTCTAATTATTTTTTAATTAAGTATTAGTATATAATAATTTTTTAACCAGGATATGTGCTCAAGTGTAGCTCTTGTTGAAGGCTGGTATAAAATTTCCCAGAGTTACTTTGGTGTAGGCTCTAAATGCAGGGTGAACAGAATAATATCTGATCAAAGCTGGAAATGAAGAGTTAGAAAGGGCAAATGGCACCATCAGATATGAAAGCTGGATCAGATAAGGTCAAGGAAGAATATAATGGAAACAGAAACTGTAGAGAAAGCAAATGAAATATTGCTGAAGGAAGATTTAATGTTTTAAGTGCCGTAGTCTGCTGCCACACAAGAACATTTTGCTGGTGCCCTACAGCGATTGAAGGAAGTTCTTTTCACTTGGATTTCGCAAGATGGTTTGATCCTACTTAACTACACAAGCAGAGGTAGATGGCCAGAAAAAATTGTATTTTGCACCTCTTGAAGTTTTTTAAGGCTTTCTAGATTTTTGCCTGCTTATGCTTGTAGACCTTCTGCTGTAGTTTATCTGACTCAAGGGGTGAGGGGCTTTGGCTCAAGTTCACTGAAACCTTTTTAACTTTTGAAAACAAAACATCTGATTTTATGTGATCGTGCCTTTATCCTTTTATCTTTTCTTGCTAGTGACTGTGTTGTTTGTATGTATGTGATAAAGAGAGGTACTGTGTGTGCACAGGGCTCAGAGAGGTGATGGGATCTCCATCCATGGAGATACTAAAAACTGGACCAGCCAAAGCCCTAAGCAACATGGACTTGCTGTGGAGAGTGGGTGGCCAGAGACCACCAAGGGTCCAAGCATCTCCTAGGACCTCGGGGTGCAAGCATCTTCTAGGACCTGGGGGTCCTGGTGGCCAGCAGGATGCCCATGAGCCAGCAATGTGCCCTTGCAGCCAAGAAGGCCAATGGCATCCTGGGGTGTATCAGAAGGGGTGGTTGTAGGGCAGAGAGGTTCTCCTTCCCCTCTACTCTGCCCTGGTGAGACCACATCTGGAATATTGTGTCCAGTTCTGGGCCCCTCAGTTCAAGAAGGACAGGAACTGCTGGAGAGAGTCCAGTGCAGAGCCACAAAGATGATGGAGGGAGTGGAGCATCTCCCTTATGAGGAACGGCTGAGGTAGCTGGGTCTCTTTAGCTTGGAGCAGAGGAAACTGAAGGGTGCCCTCATTAATGTTTATAAATTTGTAAAGGGCAGTGTCAGGAGGAGGGAGCCAGGCTCTGCTCTGTGATGTCCAATGAAAGGGCAAGGGGCAATGGGTGCAAGCTGGAGCACAGGAGGTTCAATGTGAACATGAGGAAAAACTTTTTCACTGTGAGGGTGCCAGAGCATGGCCCAGGCTGCCCAGAGAGGTTGTGGAGTCTCCTTCTCTGCAGACATTCAAAACCCGCCTGGCCGTGTTCCTGTGTGACCTGGTCTGGTGATCCTGCTCTGGAAGGGGTTGGACTGGATGAGCTTTTGAGGTCCCTTCATACTCCTGACATTCTGTGATTCTGTGATCCTAGTTTGATTTCAGTGTGCACATAAATTGGCTAACTTGTTTTCTCACTCTCAGTTTAAAAGAAAAAATGCTAAAGTACAAGCACAATGGGCTGCCATTTCGTAAATGTGCTTGTGCCATGTATTTGCAGCAATGCAAATGATACACTGTGAGAAAACAGGTTAAGAGAACGAAGATGTGAGATCAAAAAAAAAAAAGAAACCAATGTGCATGTAAATTATTCCAATAACAGGATAATTCATTTTCCCCATGCTTTAAGTATATAAAGATTGGAAACATGCCTTCGTAACAGGTCAACTTTCTGTGCACAGATGCAAACTTGTGTGTTTGCTTTGATGGTCTGCTTAAATTCTTAGTGTTTTGTTTGGTAACTTTAAAAATTATTAGTGTGATTCATTTTGGGATGACAAGCTAGATATTTTTAGCAACTGCTGGAATAACTGCTGTGCGCAGAATAGACTGCAGACGGTGATGCATAATGGAGCAAGAACCCAGCCTGACTTTCAGAGCCCAGAGTGGTTTTGATGATTTTATGTTGCGAACAGATAAGCAGCGAAATGAAACCAGTGAGATGGGGCTAACTTGGGAGCTCATGATACTGCTATGACAGATATTCTTGAGTTTGAGAGCTTGCCTGCCTTTATTTGCCTTATATCTTTTACAGTTCATTTTAGTAGATTATTTATTTGCTAGAGCATCTGGAGGCCTGCAGCTGATTTTTCACATGATGGAAAATTCGGTTCATTTAGCTGGCTGGGTATTTTCTTGATTCTTATTAATATTTTTATCTGTTGTACTGTTAGAGGTATACGTATGTGAAAG